>NW_023493937.1:17500-86054 GCF_013265735.2 Oncorhynchus mykiss | reverse complement strand
CCCTGCTTAGCTTCCGAGATCGGACGAGATCAGGCTACTCAGGCCGGTGTGGCCGTAAGCGAAAGGCAATCTCAAAAAGTGGATGAAATTGCATATACTGTAGCCATAATTTGTAGCACAGATTGTTGGATGAAATACAAACTAACCTTGCTTACTTATTTCAAAGCGAGGGCACATATTTCAGCCTTGTGGGAAAAAACGGACAAAGAGTTGAAATTCCACAAGGCAGTGACAAAAAGCTTACAGCACCTGGTATTCCCAGGCGGTCTCCCATCCAAGTACTAACCAGGCCCGACCCTGCTTAGCTTCCGAGATCGGACGAGATCAGGCGTACTCAGGCCGGTGTGGCCGTAAGCGAAAGGCAATCTCAAAAAGTGGATGAAATTGCATATACTGTAGCCATAATTTGTAGCACAGATTGTTGGATGAAATACAAACTAACCTTGCTTACTTATTTCAAAGCGAGGGCACATATTTCAGCCTTGTGGGAAAAAAACGGACAAAGAGTTGAAATTCCACAAGGCAGTGACAAAAAGCTTACAGCACCTGGTATTCCCAGGCGGTCTCCCATCCAAGTACTAACCAGGCCCGACCCTGCTTAGCTTCCGAGATCGGACGAGATCAGGCGTACTCAGGCCGGTGTGCCGTAAGCGAAAGGCAATCTCAAAAAGTGGATGAAATTGCATATACTGTAGCCATAATTTGTAGCACAGATTGTTGGATGAAATACAAACTAACCTTGCTTACTTATTTCAAAGCGAGGGCACATATTTCAGCCTTGTGGGAAAAAACGGACAAAGAGTTGAAATTCCACAAGGCAGTGACAAAAAGCTTACAGCACCTGGTATTCCCAGGCGGTCTCCCATCCAAGTACTAACCAGGCCCGACCCTGCTTAGCTTCCGAGATCGGACGAGATCAGGCGTACTCAGGCCGGTGTGGCCGTAAGCGAAAGGCAATCTCAAAAAGTGGATGAAATTGCATATACTGTAGCCATAATTTGTAGCACAGATTGTTGGATGAAATACAAACTAACCTTGCTTACTTATTTCAAAGCGAGGGCACATATTTCAGCCTTGTGGGAAAAAACGGACAAAGAGTTGAAATTCCACAAGGCAGTGACAAAAAGCTTACAGCACCTGGTATTCCCAGGCGGTCTCCCATCCAAGTACTAACCAGGCCCGACCCTGCTTAGCTTCCGAGATCGGACGAGATCAGGCGTACTCAGGCCGTGTGTGGCCGTAAGCAAAAGGCAATCTCAAAAAGTGGATGAAATTGCATATACTGTAGCCATAATTTGTAGCACAGATTGTTGGATGAAATACAAACTAACCTTGCTTACTTATTTCAAAGCGAGGGCACATATTTCAGCCTTGTGGGAAAAAACGGACAAAGAGTTGAAATTCCACAAGGCAGTGACAAAAAGCTTACAGCACCTGGTATTCCCAGGCGGTCTCCCATCCAAGTACTAACCAGGCCCGACCCTGCTTAGCTTCCGAGATCGGACGAGATCAGGCGTACTCAGGCCGGTGTGGCCGTAAGCGAAAGGCAATCTCAAAAAGTGGATGAAATTGCATATACTGTAGCCATAATTTGTAGCACAGATTGTTGGATGAAATACAAACTAACCTTGCTTACTTATTTCAAAGCGAGGGCACATATTTCAGCCTTGTGGGAAAAAACGGACAAAGAGTTGAAATTCCACAAGGCAGTGACAAAAAGCTTACAGCACCTGGTATTCCCAGGCGGTCTCCCATCCAAGTACTAACCAGGCCCGACCCTGCTTAGCTTCCGAGATCGGACGAGATCAGGCGTACTCAGGCCGGTGTGGCCGTAAGCGAAAGGCAATCTCAAAAAGTGGATGAAATTGCATATACTGTAGCCATAATTTGTAGCACAGATTGTTGGATGAAATACAAACTAACCTTGCTTACTTATTTCAAAGCGAGGGCACATATTCAGCCTTGTGGGAAAAAACGGACAAAGAGTTGAAATTCCACAAGGCAGTGACAAAAAGCTTACAGCACCTGGTATTCCCAGGCGGTCTCCCATCCAAGTACTAACCAGGCCCGACCCTGCTTAGCTTCCGAGATCGGACGAGATCAGGCGTACTCAGGCCGGTGTGGCCGTAAGCGAGAAACTATCTCTTGGTGCACTATGTAAAGTCAAAGTGAGCCTGATTAACAGCTGTTGCATTTCCACCATTTAGATAAGCATCTTTGTGTCACTCAAAAGTGGAAGAAATTGCATATACTGTAGCCATAATTTGTAGCACAGATTGTTGGATGAAATACAAACTAACCTTGCTTACTTATTTCAAAGCGAGGGCACATATTTCAGCCTTGTGGGAAAAAACGGACAAAGAGTTGAAATTCCACAAGGCAGTGACAAAAAGCTTACAGCACCTGGTATTCCCAGGCGGTCTCCCATCCAAGTACTAACCAGGCCCGACCCTGCTTAGCTTCCGAGATCGGACGAGATCAGGCGTACTCAGGCCGGTGTGGCCGTAAGCGAAAGGCAATCTCAAAAAGTGGATGAAATTGCATATACTGTAGCCATAATTTGTAGCACAGATTGTTGGATGAAATACAAACTAACCTTGCTTACTTATTTCAAAGCGAGGGCACATATTTCAGCCTTGTGGGAAAAAACGGACAAAGAGTTGAAATTCCACAAGGCAGTGACAAAAAGCTTACAGCACCTGGTATTCCCAGGCGGTCTCCCATCCAAGTACTAACCAGGCCCGACCCTGCTTAGCTTCCGAGATCGGACGAGATCAGGCGTACTCAGGCCGGTGTGGCCGTAAGCGAAAGGCAATCTCAAAAAGTGGATGAAATTGCATATACTGTAGCCATAATTTGTAGCACAGATTGTTGGATGAAATACAAACTAACCTTGCTTACTTATTTCAAAGCGAGGGCACATATTTCAGCCTTGTGGGAAAAAACGGACAAAGAGTTGAAATTCCACAAGGCAGTGACAAAAAGCTTACAGCACCTGGTATTCCCAGGCGGTCTCCCATCCAAGTACTAACCAGGCCCGACCCTGCTTAGCTTCCGAGATCGGACGAGATCAGGCGTACTCAGGCCGGTGTGGCCGTAAGCGAAAGGCAATCTCAAAAAGTGGATGAAATTGCATATACTGTAGCCATAATTTGTAGCACAGATTGTTGGATGAAATACAAACTAACCTTGCTTACTTATTTCAAAGCGAGGGCACATATTTCAGCCTTGTGGGAAAAAACGGACAAAGAGTTGAAATTCCACAAGGCAGTGACAAAAAGCTTACAGCACCTGGTATTCCCAGGCGGTCTCCCATCCAAGTACTAACCAGGCCCGACCCTGCTTAGCTTCCGAGATCGGACGAGATCAGGCGTACTCAGGCCGGTGTGGCCGTAAGCGAGAAACTATCTCTTGGTGCACTATGTAAAGTCAAAGTGAGCCTGATTAACAGCTGTTGCATTTCCACCATTTAGATAAGCATCTTTGTGTCACTCAAAAAGTGGAAGAAATTGCATATACTGTAGCCATAATTTGTAGCACAGATTGTTGGATGAAATACAAACTAACCTTGCTTACTTATTTCAAAGCGAGGGCACATATTTCAGCCTTGTGGGAAAAAACGGACAAAGAGTTGAAATTCCACAAGGCAGTGACAAAAAGCTTACAGCACCTGGTATTCCCAGGCGGTCTCCCATCCAAGTACTAACCAGGCCCGACCCTGCTTAGCTTCCGAGATCGGACGAGATCAGGCGTACTCAGGCCGGTGTGGCCGTAAGCGAAAGGCAATCTCAAAAAGTGGATGAAATTGCATATACTGTAGCCATAATTTGTAGCACAGATTGTTGGATGAAATACAAACTAACCTTGCTTACTTATTTCAAAGCGAGGGCACATATTTCAGCCTTGTGGGAAAAAACGGACAAAGAGTTGAAATTCCACAAGGCAGTGACAAAAAGCTTACAGCACCTGGTATTCCCAGGCGGTCTCCCATCCAAGTACTAACCAGGCCCGACCCTGCTTAGCTTCCGAGATCGGACGAGATCAGGCGTACTCAGGCCGGTGTGGCCGTAAGCGAAAGGCAATCTCAAAAAGTGGATGAAATTGCATATACTGTAGCCATAATTTGTAGCACAGATTGTTGGATGAAATACAAACTAACCTTGCTTACTTATTTCAAAGCGAGGGCACATATTTCAGCCTTGTGGGAAAAAACGGACAAAGAGTTGAAATTCCACAAGGCAGTGACAAAAAGCTTACAGCACCTGGTATTCCCAGGCGGTCTCCCATCCAAGTACTAACCAGGCCCGACCCTGCTTAGCTTCCGAGATCGGACGAGATCAGGGCGTACTCAGGCCGGTGTGGCCGTAAAGCGAAAGGCAATCTCAAAAAGTGGATGAAATTGCATATACTGTAGCCATAATTTGTAGCACAGATTGTTGGATGAAATACAAACTAACCTTGCTTACTTATTTCAAAGCGAGGGCACATATTTCAGCCTTGTGGGAAAAAACGGACAAAGAGTTGAAATTCCACAAGGCAGTGACAAAAAGCTTACAGCACCTGGTATTCCCAGGCGGTCTCCCATCCAAGTACTAACCAGGCCCGACCCTGCTTAGCTTCCGAGATCGGACGAGATCAGGCGTACTCAGGCCGGTGTGGCCGTAAGCGAAAGGCAATCTCAAAAAGTGGATGAAATTGCATATACTGTAGCCATAATTTGTAGCACAGATTGTTGGATGAAATACAAACTAACCTTGCTTACTTATTTCAAAGCGAGGGCACATATTTCAGCCTTGTGGGAAAAAACGGACAAAGAGTTGAAATTCCACAAGGCAGTGACAAAAAGCTTACAGCACCTGGTATTCCCAGGCGGTCTCCCATCCAAGTACTAACCAGGCCCGACCCTGCTTAGCTTCCGAGATCGGACGAGATCAGGCGTACTCAGGCCGGTGTGGCCGTAAGCGAAAGGCAATCTCAAAAAGTGGATGAAATTGCATATACTGTAGCCATAATTTGTAGCACAGATTGTTGGATGAAATACAAACTAACCTTGCTTACTTATTTCAAAGCGAGGGCACATATTTCAGCCTTGTGGAAAAAAACGGACAAAGAGTTGAAATTCCACAAGGCAGTGACAAAAAGCTTACAGCACCTGGTATTCCCAGGCGGTCTCCCATCCAAGTACTAACCAGGCCCGACCCTGCTTAGCTTCCGAGATCGGACGAGATCAGGCGTACTCAGGCCGGTGTGGCCGTAAGCGAAAGGCAATCTCAAAAAGTGGATGAAATTGCATATACTGTAGCCATAATTTGTAGCACAGATTGTTGGATGAAATACAAACTAACCTTGCTTACTTATTTCAAAGCGAGGGCACATATTTCAGCCTTGTGGGAAAAAACGGACAAAGAGTTGAAATTCCACAAGGCAGTGACAAAAAGCTTACAGCACCTGGTATTCCCAGGCGGTCTCCCATCCAAGTACTAACCAGGCCCGACCCTGCTTAGCTTCCGAGAGACGGACGAGATCAGGCGTACTCAGGCCGGTGTGGCCGTAAGCAAAGGCAATCTCAAAAAGTGGATGAAATTGCATATACTGTAGCCATAATTTGTAGCACAGATTGTTGGATGAAATACAAACTAACCTTGCTTACTTATTTCAAAGCGAGGGCACATATTTCAGCCTTGTGGGAAAAAACGGACAAAGAGTTGAAATTCCACAAGGCAGTGACAAAAAGCTTACAGCACCTGGTATTCCCAGGCGGTCTCCCATCCAAGTACTAACCAGGCCCGACCCTGCTTAGCTTCCGAGATCGGACGAGATCAGGCGTACTCAGGCCGGTGTGGCCGTAAGCGAAAGCAATCTCAAAAAGTGGATGAAATTGCATATACTGTAGCCATAATTTGTAGCACAGATTGTTGGATGAAATACAAACTAACCTTGCTTACTTATTTCAAAGCGAGGGCACATATTTCAGCCTTGTGGGAAAAAACGGACAAAGAGTTGAAATTCCACAAGGCAGTGACAAAAAGCTTACAGCACCTGGTATTCCCAGGCGGTCTCCCATCCAAGTACTAACCAGGCCCGACCCTGCTTAGCTTCCGAGATCGGACGAGATCAGGCGTACTCAGGCCGGTGTGGCCGTAAGCGAAAGGCAATCTCAAAAAGTGGGAAATTGCATATACTGTAGCCATAATTTGTAGCACAGATTGTTGGATGAAATACAAACTAACCTTGCTTACTTATTTCAAAGCGAGGGCACATATTTCAGCCTTGTGGGAAAAAACGGACAAAGAGTTGAAATTCCACAAGGCAGTGACAAAAAGCTTACAGCACCTGGTATTCCCAGGCGGTCTCCCATCCAAGTACTAACCAGGCCCGACCCTGCTTAGCTTCCGAGATCGGACGAGATCAGGCGTACTCAGGCCGTGTGGCCGTAAGCGAAAGGCAATCTCAAAAAGTGGATGAAATTGCATATACTGTAGCCATAATTTGTAGCACAGATTGTTGGATGAAATACAAACTAACCTTGCTTACTTATTTCAAAGCGAGGGCACATATTTCAGCCTTGTGGGAAAAAACGGACAAAGAGTTGAAATTCCACAAGGCAGTGACAAAAAGCTTACAGCACCTGGTATTCCCAGGCGGTCTCCCATCCAAGTACTAACCAGGCCCGACCCTGCTTAGCTTCCGAGATCGGACGAGATCAGGCGTACTCAGGCCGGTGTGGCCGTAAGCGAAAGGCAATCTCAAAAAGTGGATGAAATTGCATATACTGTAGCCATAATTTGTAGCACAGATTGTTGGATGAAATACAAACTAACCTTGCTTACTTATTTCAAAGCGAGGGCACATATTTCAGCCTTGTGGGAAAAAACGGACAAAGAGTTGAAATTCCACAAGGCAGTGACAAAAAGCTTACAGCACCTGGTATTCCCAGGCGGTCTCCCATCCAAGTACTAACCAGGCCCGACCCTGCTTAGCTTCCGAGATCGGACGAGATCAGGCGTACTCAGGCCGGTGTGGCCGTAAGCGAAAGGCAATCTCAAAAAGTGGATGAAATTGCATATACTGTAGCCATAATTTGTAGCACAGATTGTTGGATGAAATACAAACTAACCTTGCTTACTTATTTCAAAGCGAGGGCACATATTTCAGCCTTGTGGGAAAAAAACGGACAAAGAGTTGAAATTCCACAAGGCAGTGACAAAAAGCTTACAGCACCTGGTATTCCCAGGCGGTCTCCCATCCAAGTACTAACCAGGCCCGACCCTGCTTAGCTTCCGAGATCGGACGAGATCAGGCGTACTCAGGCCGGTGTGGCCGTAAGCGAAAGGCAATCTCAAAAAGTGGATGAAATTGCATATACTGTAGCCATAATTTGTAGCACAGATTGTTGGATGAAATACAAACTAACCTTGCTTACTTATTTCAAAGCGAGGGCACATATTTCAGCCTTGTGGGAAAAAACGGACAAAGAGTTGAAATTCCACAAGGCAGTGACAAAAAGCTTACAGCACCTGGTATTCCCAGGCGGTCTCCCATCCAAGTACTAACCAGGCCCGACCCTGCTTAGCTTCCGAGATCGGACGAGATCAGGCGTACTCAGGCCGGTGTGGCCGTAAGCGAAAGGCAATCTCAAAAAGTGGATGAAATTGCATATACTGTAGCCATAATTTGTAGCACAGATTGTTGGATGAAATACAAACTAACCTTGCTTACTTATTTCAAAGCGAGGGCACATATTTCAGCCTTGTGGGAAAAAACGGACAAAGAGTTGAAATTCCACAAGGCAGTGACAAAAAGCTTACAGCACCTGGTATTCCCAGGCGGTCTCCCATCCAAGTACTAACCAGGCCCGACCCTGCTTAGCTTCCGAGATCGGACGAGATCAGGCGTACTCAGGCCGGTGTGGCCGTAAGCGAGAAACTATCTCTTGGTGCACTATGTAAAGTCAAAGTGAGCTGATTAACAGCTGTTGCATTTCCACCATTTAGATAAGCATCTTTGTGTCACTCAAAAAGTGGAAGAAATTGCATATACTGTAGCCATAATTTGTAGCACAGATTGTTGGATGAAATACAAACTAACCTTGCTTACTTATTTCAAAGCGAGGGCACATATTTCAGCCTTGTGGGAAAAAACGGACAAAGAGTTGAAATTCCACAAGGCAGTGACAAAAAGCTTACAGCACCTGGTATTCCCAGGCGGTCTCCCATCCAAGTACTAACCAGGCCCGACCCTGCTTAGCTTCCGAGATCGGACGAGATCAGGCGTACTCAGGCCGGTGTGGCCGTAAGCGAAAGGCAATCTCAAAAAGTGGATGAAATTGCATATACTGTAGCCATAATTTGTAGCACAGATTGTTGGATGAAATACAAACTAACCTTGCTTACTTATTTCAAAGCGAGGGCACATATTTCAGCCTTGTGGGAAAAAACGGACAAAGAGTTGAAATTCCACAAGGCAGTGACAAAAAGCTTACAGCACCTGGTATTCCCAGGCGGTCTCCCATCCAAGTACTAACCAGGCCCGACCCTGCTTAGCTTCCGAGATCGGACGAGATCAGGCGTACTCAGGCCGGTGTGGCCGTAAGCGAGAAACTATCTCTTGGTGCACTATGTAAAGTCAAAGTGAGCCTGATTAACAGCTGTTGCATTTCCACCATTTAGATAAGCATCTTTGTGTCACTCAAAAAGGAAGAAATTGCATATACTGTAGCCATAATTTGTAGCACAGATTGTTGGATGAAATACAAACTAACCTTGCTTACTTATTTCAAAGCGAGGGCACATATTTCAGCCTTGTGGGAAAAAACGGACAAAGAGTTGAAATTCCACAAGGCAGTGACAAAAAGCTTACAGCACCTGGTATTCCCAGGCGGTCTCCCATCCAAGTACTAACCAGGCCCGACCCTGCTTAGCTTCCGAGATCGGACGAGATCAGGCGTACTCAGGCCGGTGTGGCCGTAAGCGAAAGGCAATCTCAAAAAGTGGATGAAATTGCATATACTGTAGCCATAATTTGTAGCACAGATTGTTGGATGAAATACAAACTAACCTTGCTTACTTATTTCAAAGCGAGGGCACATATTTCAGCCTTGTGGGAAAAAAACGGACAAAGAGTTGAAATTCCACAAGGCAGTGACAAAAAGCTTACAGCACCTGGTATTCCCAGGCGGTCTCCCATCCAAGTACTAACCAGGCCCGACCCTGCTTAGCTTCCGAGATCGGACGAGATCAGGGTACTCAGGCCGGTGGCCGTAAGCGAGAAACTATCTCTTGGTGCACTATGTAAAGTCAAAGTGAGCCTGATTAACAGCTGTTGCATTTCCACCATTTAGATAAGCATCTTTGTGTCACTCAAAAGTGGAAGAAATTGCATATACTGTAGCCATAATTTGTAGCACAGATTGTTGGATGAAATACAAACTAACCTTGCTTACTTATTTCAAAGCGAGGGCACATATTTCAGCCTTGTGGGAAAAAACGGACAAAGAGTTGAAATTCCACAAGGCAGTGACAAAAAGCTTACAGCACCTGGTATTCCCAGGCGGTCTCCCATCCAAGTACTAACCAGGCCCGACCCTGCTTAGCTTCCGAGATCGGACGAGATCAGGCGTACTCAGGCCGGTGTGGCCGTAAGCGAAAGGCAATCTCAAAAAGTGGATGAAATTGCATATACTGTAGCCATAATTTGTAGCACAGATTGTTGGATGAAATACAAACTAACCTTGCTTACTTATTTCAAAGCGAGGGCACATATTTCAGCCTTGTGGGAAAAAACGGACAAAGAGTTGAAATTCCACAAGGCAGTGACAAAAAGCTTACAGCACCTGGTATTCCCAGGCGGTCTCCCATCCAAGTACTAACCAGGCCCGACCCTGCTTAGCTTCCGAGATCGGACGAGATCAGGCGTACTCAGGCCGGTGTGGCCGTAAGCGAAAGGCAATCTCAAAAAGTGGATGAAATTGCATATACTGTAGCCATAATTTGTAGCACAGATTGTTGGATGAAATACAAACTAACCTTGCTTACTTATTTCAAAGCGAGGGCACATATTTCAGCCTTGTGGGAAAAAACGGACAAAGAGTTGAAATTCCACAAGGCAGTGACAAAAAGCTTACAGCACCTGGTATTCCCAGGCGGTCTCCCATCCAAGTACTAACCAGGCCCGACCCTGCTTAGCTTCCGAGATCGGACGAGATCAGGCGTACTCAGGCCGGTGTGGCCGTAAGCGAGAAACAATCTCTTGGTGCACTATGTAAAGTCAAAGTGAGCTGATTAACAGCTGTTGCATTTCCACCATTTAGATAAGCATCTTTGTGTCACTCAAAAAGTGGAAGAAATTGCATATACTGTAGCCATAATTTGTAGCACAGATTGTTGGATGAAATACAAACTAACCTTGCTTACTTATTTCAAAGCGAGGGCACATATTTCAGCCTTGTGGGAAAAAACGGACAAAGAGTTGAAATTCCACAAGGCAGTGACAAAAAGCTTACAGCACCTGGTATTCCCAGGCGGTCTCCCATCCAAGTACTAACCAGGCCCGACCCTGCTTAGCTTCCGAGATCGGACGAGATCAGGCGTACTCAGGCCGGTGTGGCCGTAAGCGAAAGGCAATCTCAAAAAGTGGATGAAATTGCATATACTGTAGCCATAATTTGTAGCACAGATTGTTGGATGAAATACAAACTAACCTTGCTTACTTATTTCAAAGCGAGGGCACATATTTCAGCCTTGTGGGAAAAAACGGACAAAGAGTTGAAATTCCACAAGGCAGTGACAAAAAGCTTACAGCACCTGGTATTCCCAGGCGGTCTCCCATCCAAGTACTAACCAGGCCCGACCCTGCTTAGCTTCCGAGATCGGACGCGATCAGCGAGAAATTGCATATATACTGTAGCCATAATTTGTAGCACAGATTGTGGATGAAATACAAACTAACCTTGCTTACTTATTCAAAGCGAGGGCACATATTTCAGCCTTGTGGGAAAAAACGGACAAAGAGTTGAAATTCCACAAGGCAGTGACAAAAAGCTTACAGCACCTGGTATTCCCAGGCGGTCTCCCATCCAAGTACTAACCAGGCCCGACCCTGCTTAGCTTCCGAGATCGGACGAGATCAGGCGTACTCAGGCCGGTGTGGCCGTAAGCGAAAGGCAATCTCAAAAAGTGGATGAAATTGCATATACTGTAGCCATAATTTGTAGCACAGATTGTTGGATGAAATACAAACTAACCTTGCTTACTTATTTCAAAGCGAGGGCACATATTTCAGCCTTGTGGGAAAAAACGGACAAAGAGTTGAAATTCCACAAAGGCAGTGACAAAAAGCTTACAGCACCTGGTATTCCCAGGCGGTCTCCCATCCAAGTACTAACCAGGCCCGACCCTGCTTAGCTTCCGAGATCGGACGAGATCAGGCGTACTCAGGCCGGTGTGGCCGTAAGCGAAAGGCAATCTCAAAAAGTGGATGAAATTGCATATACTGTAGCCATAATTTGTAGCACAGATTGTTGGATGAAATACAAACTAACCTTGCTTACTTATTTCAAAGCGAGGGCACATATTTCAGCCTTGTGGGAAAAAAACGGACAAAGAGTTGAAATTCCACAAGGCAGTGACAAAAAGCTTACAGCACCTGGTATTCCCAGGCGGTCTCCCATCCAAGTACTAACCAGGCCCGACCCTGCTTAGCTTCCGAGATCGGACGAGATCAGGCGTACTCAGGCCGGTGTGGCCGTAAGCGAGAAACTATCTCTTGGTGCACTATGTAAAGTCAAAGTGAGCCTGATTAACAGCTGTTGCATTTCCACCATTTAGATAAGCATCTTTGTGTCACTCAAAAAGTGGAAGAAATTGCATATACTGTAGCCATAATTTGTAGCACAGATTGTTGGATGAAATACAAACTAACCTTGCTTACTTATTTCAAAGCGAGGGCACATATTTCAGCCTTGTGGGAAAAAACGGACAAAGAGTTGAAATTCCACAAGGCAGTGACAAAAAGCTTACAGCACCTGGTATTCCCAGGCGGTCTCCCATCCAAGTACTAACCAGGCCCGACCCTGCTTAGCTTCCGAGATCGGACGAGATCAGGCGTACTCAGGCCGGTGTGGCCGTAAGCGAAAGGCAATCTCAAAAAGTGGATGAAATTGCATATACTGTAGCCATAATTTGTAGCACAGATTGTTGGATGAAATACAAACTAACCTTGCTTACTTATTTCAAAGCGAGGGCACATATTTCAGCCTTGTGGGAAAAAAACGGACAAAGAGTTGAAATTCCACAAGGCAGTGACAAAAAGCTTACAGCACCTGGTATTCCCAGGCGGTCTCCCATCCAAGTACTAACCAGGCCGACCCTGCTTAGCTTCCGAGACGGACGAGATCAGTGGAGAAATTGCATATACTGTAGCCATAATTTGTAGCACAGATTGTTGGATGAAATACAAACTAACCTTGCTTACTTATTTCAAAGCGAGGGCACATATTTCAGCCTTGTGGGAAAAAACGGACAAAGAGTTGAAATTCCACAAGGCAGTGACAAAAAGCTTACAGCACCTGGTATTCCCAGGCGGTCTCCCATCCAAGTACTAACCAGGCCCGACCCTGCTTAGCTTCCGAGATCGGACGAGATCAGGCGTACTCAGGGCGGTGTGGCCGTAAGCGAAAGGCAATCTCAAAAAGTGGATGAAATTGCATATACTGTAGCCATAATTTGTAGCACAGATTGTTGGATGAAATACAAACTAACCTTGCTTACTTATTTCAAAGCGAGGGCACATATTTCAGCCTTGTGGGAAAAAACGGACAAAGAGTTGAAATTCCACAAGGCAGTGACAAAAAGCTTACAGCACCTGGTATTCCCAGGCGGTCTCCCATCCAAGTACTAACCAGGCCCGACCCTGCTTAGCTTCCGAGATCGGACGAGATCAGGCGTACTCAGGCCGGTGTGGCCGTAAGCGAGAAACTATCTCTTGGTGCACTATGTAAAGTCAAAGTGAGCCTGATTAAAGCTGTTGCATTTCCACCATTAGATAAGCATCTTTGTGTCACTCAAAAAGTGGAAGAAATTGCATATACTGTAGCCATAATTTGTAGCACAGATTGTTGGATGAAATACAAACTAACCTTGCTTACTTATTTCAAAGCGAGGGCACATATTTCAGCCTTGTGGGAAAAAACGGACAAAGAGTTGAAATTCCACAAGGCAGTGACAAAAAGCTTACAGCACCTGGTATTCCCAGGCGGTCTCCCATCCAAGTACTAACCAGGCCCGACCCTGCTTAGCTTCCGAGATCGGACGAGATCAGGCGTACTCAGGCCGGTGTGGCCGTAAGCGAGAAACTATCTCTTGGTGCACTATGTAAAGTCAAAGTGAGCCTGATTAACAGCTGTTGCATTTCCACCATTTAGATAAGCATCTTTGTGTCACTCAAAAAGTGGAAGAAATTGCATATACTGTAGCCATAATTTGTAGCACAGATTGTTGGATGAAATACAAACTAACCTTGCTTACTTATTTCAAAGCGAGGGCACATATTTCAGCCTTGTGGGAAAAAACGGACAAAGAGTTGAAATTCCACAAGGCAGTGACAAAAAGCTTACAGCACCTGGTATTCCCAGGCGGTCTCCCATCCAAGTACTAACCAGGCCCGACCCTGCTTAGCTTCCGAGATCGGACGAGATCAGGCGTACTCAGGCCGGTGTGGCCGTAAGCGAAAGGCAATCTCAAAAAGTGGATGAAATTGCATATACTGTAGCCATAATTTGTAGCACAGATTGTTGGATGAAATACAAACTAACCTTGCTTACTTATTTCAAAGCGAGGGCACATATTTCAGCCTTGTGGGAAAAAAACGGACAAAGAGTTGAAATTCCACAAGGCAGTGACAAAAAGCTTACAGCACCTGGTATTCCCAGGCGGTCTCCCATCCAAGTACTAACCAGGCCCGACCCTGCTTAGCTTCCGAGATCGGACGAGATCAGGCGTACTCAGGCCGGTGTGGCCGTAAGCGAGAAACTATCTCTTGGTGCACTATGTAAAGTCAAAGTGAGCCTGATTAACAGCTGTTGCATTTCCACCATTTAGATAAGCATCTTTGTGTCACTCAAAAAGTGGAAGAAATTGCATATACTGTAGCCATAATTTGTAGCACAGATTGTTGGATGAAATACAAACTAACCTTGCTTACTTATTTCAAAGCGAGGGCACATATTTCAGCCTTGTGGGAAAAAACGGACAAAGAGTTGAAATTCCACAAGGCAGTGACAAAAAGCTTACAGCACCTGGTATTCCCAGGCGGTCTCCCATCCAAGTACTAACCAGGCCCGACCCTGCTTAGCTTCCGAGATCGGACGAGATCAGGCGTACTCAGGCCGGTGTGGCCGTAAGCGAAAGGCAATCTCAAAAAGTGGATGAAATTGCATATACTGTAGCCATAATTTGTAGCACAGATTGTTGGATGAAATACAAACTAACCTTGCTTACTTATTTCAAAGCGAGGGCACATATTTCAGCCTTGTGGGAAAAAACGGACAAAGAGTTGAAATTCCACAAGGCAGTGACAAAAAGCTTACAGCACCTGGTATTCCCAGGCGGTCTCCCATCCAAGTACTAACCAGGCCCGACCCTGCTTAGCTTCCGAGATCGGACGAGATCAGGCGTACTCAGGCCGGTGTGGCCGTAAGCGAGAAACTATCTCTTGGTGCACTATGTAAAGTCAAAGTGAGCCTGATTAACAGCTGTTGCATTTCCACCATTTAGATAAGCATCTTTGTGTCACTCAAAAAGTGGAAGAAATTGCATATACTGTAGCCATAATTTGTAGCACAGATTGTTGGATGAAATACAAACTAACCTTGCTTACTTATTTCAAAGCGAGGGCACATATTTCAGCCTTGTGGGAAAAAACGGACAAAGAGTTGAAATTCCACAAGGCAGTGACAAAAAGCTTACAGCACCTGGTATTCCCAGGCGGTCTCCCATCCAAGTACTAACCAGGCCCGACCCTGCTTAGCTTCCGAGATCGGACGAGATCAGGCGTACTCAGGGCCGGTGTGGCCGTAAGCGAGAAACTATCTCTTGGGCACTATGTAAAGTCAAAGTGAGCCTGATTAACAGCTGTTGCATTTCCACCATTTAGATAAGCATCTTTGTGTCACTCAAAAAGTGGAAGAAATTGCATATACTGTAGCCATAATTTGTAGCACAGATTGTTGGATGAAATACAAACTAACCTTGCTTACTTATTTCAAAGCGAGGGCACATATTTCAGCCTTGTGGGAAAAAACGGACAAAGAGTTGAAATTCCACAAGGCAGTGACAAAAAGCTTACAGCACCTGGTATTCCCAGGCGGTCTCCCATCCAAGTACTAACCAGGCCCGACCCTGCTTAGCTTCCGAGATCGGACGAGATCAGGCGTACTCAGGCCGGTGTGGCCGTAAGCGAAAGGCAATCTCAAAAAGTGGATGAAATTGCATATACTGTAGCCATAATTTGTAGCACAGATTGTTGGATGAAATACAAACTAACCTTGCTTACTTATTTCAAAGCGAGGGCACATATTTCAGCCTTGTGGGAAAAAACGGACAAAGAGTTGAAATTCCACAAGGCAGTGACAAAAAGCTTACAGCACCTGGTATTCCCAGGCGGTCTCCCATCCAAGTACTAACCAGGCCCGACCCTGCTTAGCTTCCGAGATCGGACGAGATCAGGCGTACTCAGGCCGGTGTGGCCGTAAGCGAGAAACTATCTCTTGGTGCACTATGTAAAGTCAAAGTGAGCCTGATTAACAGCTGTTGCATTTCCACCATTTAGATAAGCATCTTTGTGTCACTCAAAAAGTGGAAGAAATTGCATATACTGTAGCCATAATTTGTAGCACAGATTGTTGGATGAAATACAAACTAACCTTGCTTACTTATTTCAAAGCGAGGGCACATATTTCAGCCTTGTGGGAAAAAACGGACAAAGAGTTGAAATTCCACAAGGCAGTGACAAAAAGCTTACAGCACCTGGTATTCCCAGGCGGTCTCCCATCCAAGTACTAACCAGGCCCGACCCTGCTTAGCTTCCGAGATCGGACGAGATCAGGCGTACTCAGGCCGGTGTGGCCGTAAGCGAAAGGCAATCTCAAAAAGTGGATGAAATTGCATATACTGTAGCCATAATTTGTAGCACAGATTGTTGGATGAAATACAAACTAACCTTGCTTACTTATTTCAAAGCGAGGGCACATATTTCAGCCTTGTGGGAAAAAACGGACAAAGAGTTGAAATTCCACAAGGCAGTGACAAAAAGCTTACAGCACCTGGTATTCCCAGGCGGTCTCCCATCCAAGTACTAACCAGGCCCGACCCTGCTTAGCTTCCGAGATCGGACGAGATCAGGCGTACTCAGGCCGGTGTGGCCGTAAGCGAAAGGCAATCTCAAAAAGTGGATGAAATTGCATATACTGTAGCCATAATTTGTAGCACAGATTGTTGGATGAAATACAAACTAACCTTGCTTACTTATTTCAAAGCGAGGGCACATATTTCAGCCTTGTGGGAAAAAACGGACAAAGAGTTGAAATTCCACAAGGCAGTGACAAAAAGCTTACAGCACCTGGTATTCCCAGGCGGTCTCCCATCCAAGTACTAACCAGGCCCGACCCTGCTTAGCTTCCGAGATCGGACGAGATCAGGCGTACTCAGGCCGGTGTGGCCGTAAGCGAAAGGCAATCTCAAAAAGTGGATGAAATTGCATATACTGTAGCCATAATTTGTAGCACAGATTGTTGGATGAAATACAAACTAACCTTGCTTACTTATTTCAAAGCGAGGGCACATATTTCAGCCTTGTGGGAAAAAACGGACAAAGAGTTGAAATTCCACAAGGCAGTGACAAAAAGCTTACAGCACCTGGTATTCCCAGGCGGTCTCCCATCCAAGTACTAACCAGGCCCGACCCTGCTTAGCTTCCGAGATCGGACGAGATCAGGCGTACTCAGGCCGGTGTGGCCGTAAGCGAGAAACTATCTCTTGGTGCACTATGTAAAGTCAAAGTGAGCCTGATTAACAGCTGTTGCATTTCCACCATTTAGATAAGCATCTTTGTGTCACTCAAAAAGTGGAAGAAATTGCATATACTGTAGCCATAATTTGTAGCACAGATTGTTGGATGAAATACAAACTAACCTTGCTTACTTATTTCAAAGCGAGGGCACATATTTCAGCCTTGTGGGAAAAACGGACAAAGAGTTGAAATTCCACAAGGCAGTGACAAAAAGCTTACAGCACCTGGTATTCCCAGGCGGTCTCCCATCCAAGTACTAACCAGGCCCGACCCTGCTTAGCTTCCGAGATCGGACGAGATCAGGCGTACTCAGGCCGGTGTGGCCGTAAGCGAAAGGCAATCTCAAAAAGTGGATGAAATTGCATATACTGTAGCCATAATTTGTAGCACAGATTGTTGGATGAAATACAAACTAACCTTGCTTACTTATTTCAAAGCGAGGGCACATATTTCAGCCTTGTGGGAAAAAACGGACAAAGAGTTGAAATTCCACAAGGCAGTGACAAAAAGCTTACAGCACCTGGTATTCCCAGGCGGTCTCCCATCCAAGTACTAACCAGGCCCGACCCTGCTTAGCTTCCGAGATCGGACGAGATCAGGCGTACTCAGGCCGGTGTGGCCGTAAGCGAGAAACTATCTCTTGGTGCACTATGTAAAGTCAAAGTGAGCCTGATTAACAGCTGTTGCATTTCCACCATTTAGATAAGCATCTTTGTGTCACTCAAAAAGTGGAAGAAATTGCATATACTGTAGCCATAATTTGTAGCACAGATTGTTGGATGAAATACAAACTAACCTTGCTTACTTATTTCAAAGCGAGGGCACATATTTCAGCCTTGTGGGAAAAAACGGACAAAGAGTTGAAATTCCACAAGGCAGTGACAAAAAGCTTACAGCACCTGGTATTCCCAGGCGGTCTCCCATCCAAGTACTAACCAGGCCCGACCCTGCTTAGCTTCCGAGATCGGACGAGATCAGGCGTACTCAGGCCGGTGTGGCCGTAAGCGAAAGGCAATCTCAAAAAGTGGATGAAATTGCATATACTGTAGCCATAATTTGTAGCACAGATTGTTGGATGAAATACAAACTAACCTTGCTTACTTATTTCAAAGCGAGGGCACATATTTCAGCCTTGTGGGAAAAAACGGACAAAGAGTTGAAATTCCACAAGGCAGTGACAAAAAGCTTACAGCACCTGGTATTCCCAGGCGGTCTCCCATCCAAGTACTAACCAGGCCCGACCCTGCTTAGCTTCCGAGATCGGACGAGATCAGGCGTACTCAGGCCGGTGTGGCCGTAAGCGAGAAACTATCTCTTGGTGCACTATGTAAAGTCAAAGTGAGCCTGATTAACAGCTGTTGCATTTCCACCATTTAGATAAGCATCTTTGTGTCACTCAAAAAGTGGAAGAAATTGCATATACTGTAGCCATAATTTGTAGCACAGATTGTTGGATGAAATACAAACTAACCTTGCTTACTTATTTCAAAGCGAGGGCACATATTTCAGCCTTGTGGGAAAAAACGGACAAAGAGTTGAAATTCCACAAGGCAGTGACAAAAAGCTTACAGCACCTGGTATTCCCAGGCGGTCTCCCATCCAAGTACTAACCAGGCCCGACCCTGCTTAGCTTCCGAGATCGGACGAGATCAGGCGTACTCAGGCCGGTGTGGCCGTAAGCGAGAAACTATCTCTTGGTGCACTATGTAAAGTCAAAGTGAGCCTGATTAACAGCTGTTGCATTTCCACCATTTAGATAAGCATCTTTGTGTCACTCAAAAAGTGGAAGAAATTGCATATACTGTAGCCATAATTTGTAGCACAGATTGTTGGATGAAATACAAACTAACCTTGCTTACTTATTTCAAAGCGAGGGCACATATTTCAGCCTTGTGGGAAAAAACGGACAAAGAGTTGAAATTCCACAAGGCAGTGACAAAAAGCTTACAGCACCTGGTATTCCCAGGCGGTCTCCCATCCAAGTACTAACCAGGCCCGACCCTGCTTAGCTTCCGAGATCGGACGAGATCAGGCGTACTCAGGCCGGTGTGGCCGTAAGCGAAAGGCAATCTCAAAAAGTGGATGAAATTGCATATACTGTAGCCATAATTTGTAGCACAGATTGTTGGATGAAATACAAACTAACCTTGCTTACTTATTTCAAAGCGAGGGCACATATTTCAGCCTTGTGGGAAAAAACGGACAAAGAGTTGAAATTCCACAAGGCAGTGACAAAAAGCTTACAGCACCTGGTATTCCCAGGCGGTCTCCCATCCAAGTACTAACCAGGCCCGACCCTGCTTAGCTTCCGAGATCGGACGAGATCAGGCGTACTCAGGCCGGTGTGGCCGTAAGCGAGAAACTATCTCTTGGTGCACTATGTAAAGTCAAAGTGAGCCTGATTAACAGCTGTTGCATTTCCACCATTTAGATAAGCATCTTTGTGTCACTCAAAAAGTGGAAGAAATTGCATATACTGTAGCCATAATTTGTAGCACAGATTGTTGGATGAAATACAAACTAACCTTGCTTACTTATTTCAAAGCGAGGGCACATATTTCAGCCTTGTGGGAAAAAACGGACAAAGAGTTGAAATTCCACAAGGCAGTGACAAAAAGCTTACAGCACCTGGTATTCCCAGGCGGTCTCCCATCCAAGTACTAACCAGGCCCGACCCTGCTTAGCTTCCGAGATCGGACGAGATCAGGCGTACTCAGGCCGGTGTGGCCGTAAGCGAAAGGCAATCTCAAAAAGTGGATGAAATTGCATATACTGTAGCCATAATTTGTAGCACAGATTGTTGGATGAAATACAAACTAACCTTGCTTACTTATTTCAAAGCGAGGGCACATATTTCAGCCTTGTGGGAAAAAACGGACAAAGAGTTGAAATTCCACAAGGCAGTGACAAAAAGCTTACAGCACCTGGTATTCCCAGGCGGTCTCCCATCCAAGTACTAACCAGGCCCGACCCTGCTTAGCTTCCGAGATCGGACGAGATCAGGCGTACTCAGGCCGGTGTGGCCGTAAGCGAAAGGCAATCTCAAAAAGTGGATGAAATTGCATATACTGTAGCCATAATTTGTAGCACAGATTGTTGGATGAAATACAAACTAACCTTGCTTACTTATTTCAAAGCGAGGGCACATATTTCAGCCTTGTGGGAAAAAACGGACAAAGAGTTGAAATTCCACAAGGCAGTGACAAAAAGCTTACAGCACCTGGTATTCCCAGGCGGTCTCCCATCCAAGTACTAACCAGGCCCGACCCTGCTTAGCTTCCGAGATCGGACGAGATCAGGCGTACTCAGGCCGGTGTGGCCGTAAGCGAGAAACTATCTCTTGGTGCACTATGTAAAGTCAAAGTGAGCCTGATTAACAGCTGTTGCATTTCCACCATTTAGATAAGCATCTTTGTGTCACTCAAAAAGTGGAAGAAATTGCATATACTGTAGCCATAATTTGTAGCACAGATTGTTGGATGAAATACAAACTAACCTTGCTTACTTATTTCAAAGCGAGGGCACATATTTCAGCCTTGTGGGAAAAAACGGACAAAGAGTTGAAATTCCACAAGGCAGTGACAAAAAGCTTACAGCACCTGGTATTCCCAGGCGGTCTCCCATCCAAGTACTAACCAGGCCCGACCCTGCTTAGCTTCCGAGATCGGACGAGATCAGGCGTACTCAGGCCGGTGTGGCCGTAAGCGAGAAACTATCTCTTGGTGCACTATGTAAAGTCAAAGTGAGCCTGATTAACAGCTGTTGCATTTCCACCATTTAGATAAGCATCTTTGTGTCACTCAAAAAGTGGAAGAAATTGCATATACTGTAGCCATAATTTGTAGCACAGATTGTTGGATGAAATACAAACTAACCTTGCTTACTTATTTCAAAGCGAGGGCACATATTTCAGCCTTGTGGGAAAAAACGGACAAAGAGTTGAAATTCCACAAGGCAGTGACAAAAAGCTTACAGCACCTGGTATTCCCAGGCGGTCTCCCATCCAAGTACTAACCAGGCCCGACCCTGCTTAGCTTCCGAGATCGGACGAGATCAGGCGTACTCAGGCCGGTGTGGCCGTAAGCGAAAGGCAATCTCAAAAAGTGGATGAAATTGCATATACTGTAGCCATAATTTGTAGCACAGATTGTTGGATGAAATACAAACTAACCTTGCTTACTTATTTCAAAGCGAGGGCACATATTTCAGCCTTGTGGGAAAAAACGGACAAAGAGTTGAAATTCCACAAGGCAGTGACAAAAAGCTTACAGCACCTGGTATTCCCAGGCGGTCTCCCATCCAAGTACTAACCAGGCCCGACCCTGCTTAGCTTCCGAGATCGGACGAGATCAGGCGTACTCAGGCCGGTGTGGCCGTAAGCGAGAAACTATCTCTTGGTGCACTATGTAAAGTCAAAGTGAGCCTGATTAACAGCTGTTGCATTTCCACCATTTAGATAAGCATCTTTGTGTCACTCAAAAAGTGGAAGAAATTGCATATACTGTAGCCATAATTTGTAGCACAGATTGTTGGATGAAATACAAACTAACCTTGCTTACTTATTTCAAAGCGAGGGCACATATTTCAGCCTTGTGGGAAAAAACGGACAAAGAGTTGAAATTCCACAAGGCAGTGACAAAAAGCTTACAGCACCTGGTATTCCCAGGCGGTCTCCCATCCAAGTACTAACCAGGCCCGACCCTGCTTAGCTTCCGAGATCGGACGAGATCAGGCGTACTCAGGCCGGTGTGGCCGTAAGCGAGAAACTATCTCTTGGTGCACTATGTAAAGTCAAAGTGAGCCTGATTAACAGCTGTTGCATTTCCACCATTTAGATAAGCATCTTTGTGTCACTCAAAAAGTGGAAGAAATTGCATATACTGTAGCCATAATTTGTAGCACAGATTGTTGGATGAAATACAAACTAACCTTGCTTACTTATTTCAAAGCGAGGGCACATATTTCAGCCTTGTGGGGAAAAAACGGACAAAGAGTTGAAATTCCACAAGGCAGTGACAAAAAGCTTACAGCACCTGGTATTCCCAGGCGGTCTCCCATCCAAGTACTAACCAGGCCCGACCCTGCTTAGCTTCCGAGATCGGACGAGATCAGGCGTACTCAGGCCGGTGTGGCCGTAAGCGAGAAACTATCTCTTGGTGCACTATGTAAAGTCAAAGTGAGCCTGATTAACAGCTGTTGCATTTCCACCATTTAGATAAGCATCTTTGTGTCACTCAAAAAGTGGAAGAAATTGCATATACTGTAGCCATAATTTGTAGCACAGATTGTTGGATGAAATACAAACTAACCTTGCTTACTTATTTCAAAGCGAGGGCACATATTTCAGCCTTGTGGGAAAAAACGGACAAAGAGTTGAAATTCCACAAGGCAGTGACAAAAAGCTTACAGCACCTGGTATTCCCAGGCGGTCTCCCATCCAAGTACTAACCAGGCCCGACCCTGCTTAGCTTCCGAGATCGGACGAGATCAGGCGTACTCAGGCCGGTGTGGCCGTAAGCGAAAGGCAATCTCAAAAAGTGGATGAAATTGCATATACTGTAGCCATAATTTGTAGCACAGATTGTTGGATGAAATACAAACTAACCTTGCTTACTTATTTCAAAGCGAGGGCACATATTTCAGCCTTGTGGGAAAAAACGGACAAAGAGTTGAAATTCCACAAGGCAGTGACAAAAAGCTTACAGCACCTGGTATTCCCAGGCGGTCTCCCATCCAAGTACTAACCAGGCCCGACCCTGCTTAGCTTCCGAGATCGGACGAGATCAGGCGTACTCAGGCCGGTGTGGCCGTAAGCAGAAACTATCTCTTGGTGCACTATGTAAAGTCAAAGTGAGCCTGATTAACAGCTGTTGCATTTCCACCATTTAGATAAGCATCTTTGTGTCACTCAAAAAGTGGAAGAAATTGCATATACTGTAGCCATAATTTGTAGCACAGATTGTTGGATGAAATACAAACTAACCTTGCTTACTTATTTCAAAGCGAGGGCACATATTTCAGCCTTGTGGGAAAAAACGGACAAAGAGTTGAAATTCCACAAGGCAGTGACAAAAAGCTTACAGCACCTGGTATTCCCAGGCGGTCTCCCATCCAAGTACTAACCAGGCCCGACCCTGCTTAGCTTCCGAGATCGGACGAGATCAGGCGTACTCAGGCCGGTGTGGCCGTAAGCGAGAAATTATCTCTTGGTGCACTATGTAAAGTCAAAGTGAGCCTGATTAACAGCTGTTGCATTTCCACCATTTAGATAAGCATCTTTGTGTCACTCAAAAAGTGGAAGAAATTGCATATACTGTAGCCATAATTTGTAGCACAGATTGTTGGATGAAATACAAACTAACCTTGCTTACTTATTTCAAAGCGAGGGCACATATTTCAGCCTTGTGGGAAAAAACGGACAAAGAGTTGAAATTCCACAAGGCAGTGACAAAAAGCTTACAGCACCTGGTATTCCCAGGCGGTCTCCCATCCAAGTACTAACCAGGCCCGACCCTGCTTAGCTTCCGAGATCGGACGAGATCAGGCGTACTCAGGCCGGTGTGGCCGTAAGCGAGAAACTATCTCTTGGTGCACTATGTAAAGTCAAAGTGAGCCTGATTAACAGCTGTTGCATTTCCACCATTTAGATAAGCATCTTTGTGTCACTCAAAAAGTGGAAGAAATTGCATATACTGTAGCCATAATTTGTAGCACAGATTGTTGGATGAAATACAAACTAACCTTGCTTACTTATTTCAAAGCGAGGGCACATATTTCAGCCTTGTGGGAAAAAACGGACAAAGAGTTGAAATTCCACAAGGCAGTGACAAAAAGCTTACAGCACCTGGTATTCCCAGGCGGTCTCCCATCCAAGTACTAACCAGGCCCGACCCTGCTTAGCTTCCGAGATCGGACGAGATCAGGCGTACTCAGGCCGGTGTGGCCGTAAGCGAAAGGCAATCTCAAAAAGTGGATGAAATTGCATATACTGTAGCCATAATTTGTAGCACAGATTGTTGGATGAAATACAAACTAACCTTGCTTACTTATTTCAAAGCGAGGGCACATATTTCAGCCTTGTGGGAAAAAACGGACAAAGAGTTGAAATTCCACAAGGCAGTGACAAAAAGCTTACAGCACCTGGTATTCCCAGGCGGTCTCCCATCCAAGTACTAACCAGGCCCGACCCTGCTTAGCTTCCGAGATCGGACGAGATCAGGCGTACTCAGGCCGGTGTGGCCGTAAGCGAAAGGCAATCTCAAAAAGTGGATGAAATTGCATATACTGTAGCCATAATTTGTAGCACAGATTGTTGGATGAAATACAAACTAACCTTGCTTACTTATTTCAAAGCGAGGGCACATATTTCAGCCTTGTGGGAAAAAACGGACAAAGAGTTGAAATTCCACAAGGCAGTGACAAAAAGCTTACAGCACCTGGTATTCCCAGGCGGTCTCCCATCCAAGTACTAACCAGGCCCGACCCTGCTTAGCTTCCGAGATCGGACGAGATCAGGCGTACTCAGGCCGGTGTGGCCGTAAGCGAGAAATTATCTTGGTGCACTATGTAAAGTCAAAGTGAGCCTGATTAACAGCTGTTGCATTTCCACCATTTAGATAAGCATCTTTGTGTCACTCAAAAAGTGGAAGAAATTGCATATACTGTAGCCATAATTTGTAGCACAGATTGTTGGATGAAATACAAACTAACCTTGCTTACTTATTTCAAAGCGAGGGCACATATTTCAGCCTTGTGGGAAAAAACGGACAAAGAGTTGAAATTCCACAAGGCAGTGACAAAAAGCTTACAGCACCTGGTATTCCCAGGCGGTCTCCCATCCAAGTACTAACCAGGCCCGACCCTGCTTAGCTTCCGAGATCGGACGAGATCAGGCGTACTCAGGCCGGTGTGGCCGTAAGCGAGAAACTATCTCTTGGTGCACTATGTAAAGTCAAAGTGAGCCTGATTAACAGCTGTTGCATTTCCACCATTTAGATAAGCATCTTTGTGTCACTCAAAAAGTGGAAGAAATTGCATATACTGTAGCCATAATTTGTAGCACAGATTGTTGGATGAAATACAAACTAACCTTGCTTACTTATTTCAAAGCGAGGGCACATATTTCAGCCTTGTGGGAAAAAACGGACAAAGAGTTGAAATTCCACAAGGCAGTGACAAAAAGCTTACAGCACCTGGTATTCCCAGGCGGTCTCCCATCCAAGTACTAACCAGGCCCGACCCTGCTTAGCTTCCGAGATCGGACGAGATCAGGCGTACTCAGGCCGGTGTGGCCGTAAGCGAGAAATATCTCTTGGTGCACTATGTAAAGTCAAAGTGAGCCTGATTAACAGCTGTTGCATTTCCCCATTTAGATAAGCATCTTTGTGTCACTCAAAAAGTGGAAGAAATTGCATATACTGTAGCCATAATTTGTAGCACAGATTGTTGGATGAAATACAAACTAACCTTGCTTACTTATTTCAAAGCGAGGGCACATATTTCAGCCTTGTGGGAAAAAACGGACAAAGAGTTGAAATTCCACAAGGCAGTGACAAAAAGCTTACAGCACCTGGTATTCCCAGGCGGTCTCCCATCCAAGTACTAACCAGGCCCGACCCTGCTTAGCTTCCGAGATCGGACGAGATCAGGCGTACTCAGGCCGGTGTGGCCGTAAGCGAAAGGCAATCTCAAAAAGTGGATGAAATTGCATATACTGTAGCCATAATTTGTAGCACAGATTGTTGGATGAAATACAAACTAACCTTGCTTACTTATTTCAAAGCGAGGGCACATATTTCAGCCTTGTGGGAAAAAACGGACAAAGAGTTGAAATTCCACAAGGCAGTGACAAAAAGCTTACAGCACCTGGTATTCCCAGGCGGTCTCCCATCCAAGTACTAACCAGGCCCGACCCTGCTTAGCTTCCGAGATCGGACGAGATCAGGCGTACTCAGGCCGGTGTGGCCGTAAGCGAGAAACTATCTCTTGGTGCACTATGTAAAGTCAAAGTGAGCCTGATTAACAGCTGTTGCATTTCCACCATTTAGATAAGCATCTTTGTGTCACTCAAAAAGTGGAAGAAATTGCATATACTGTAGCCATAATTTGTAGCACAGATTGTTGGATGAAATACAAACTAACCTTGCTTACTTATTTCAAAGCGAGGGCACATATTTCAGCCTTGTGGGAAAAAACGGACAAAGAGTTGAAATTCCACAAGGCAGTGACAAAAAGCTTACAGCACCTGGTATTCCCAGGCGGTCTCCCATCCAAGTACTAACCAGGCCCGACCCTGCTTAGCTTCCGAGATCGGACGAGATCAGGCGTACTCAGGCCGGTGTGGCCGTAAGCGAAAGGCAATCTCAAAAAGTGGATGAAATTGCATATACTGTAGCCATAATTTGTAGCACAGATTGTTGGATGAAATACAAACTAACCTTGCTTACTTATTTCAAAGCGAGGGCACATATTTCAGCCTTGTGGGAAAAAACGGACAAAGAGTTGAAATTCCACAAGGCAGTGACAAAAAGCTTACAGCACCTGGTATTCCCAGGCGGTCTCCCATCCAAGTACTAACCAGGCCCGACCCTGCTTAGCTTCCGAGATCGGACGAGATCAGGCGTACTCAGGCCGGTGTGGCCGTAAGCGAAAGGCAATCTCAAAAAGTGGATGAAATTGCATATACTGTAGCCATAATTTGTAGCACAGATTGTTGGATGAAATACAAACTAACCTTGCTTACTTATTTCAAAGCGAGGGCACATATTTCAGCCTTGTGGGAAAAAACGGACAAAGAGTTGAAATTCCACAAGGCAGTGACAAAAAGCTTACAGCACCTGGTATTCCCAGGCGGTCTCCCATCCAAGTACTAACCAGGCCCGACCCTGCTTAGCTTCCGAGATCGGACGAGATCAGGCGTACTCAGGCCGGTGTGGCCGTAAGCGAGAAACTATCTCTTGGTGCACTATGTAAAGTCAAAGTGAGCCTGATTAACAGCTGTTGCATTTCCACCATTTAGATAAGCATCTTTGTGTCACTCAAAAAGTGGAAGAAATTGCATATACTGTAGCCATAATTTGTAGCACAGATTGTTGGATGAAATACAAACTAACCTTGCTTACTTATTTCAAAGCGAGGGCACATATTTCAGCCTTGTGGGAAAAAACGGACAAAGAGTTGAAATTCCACAAGGCAGTGACAAAAAGCTTACAGCACCTGGTATTCCCAGGCGGTCTCCCATCCAAGTACTAACCAGGCCCGACCCTGCTTAGCTTCCGAGATCGGACGAGATCAGGCGTACTCAGGCCGGTGTGGCCGTAAGCGAAAGGCAATCTCAAAAAGTGGATGAAATTGCATATACTGTAGCCATAATTTGTAGCACAGATTGTTGGATGAAATACAAACTAACCTTGCTTACTTATTTCAAAGCGAGGGCACATATTTCAGCCTTGTGGGAAAAAACGGACAAAGAGTTGAAATTCCACAAGGCAGTGACAAAAAGCTTACAGCACCTGGTATTCCCAGGCGGTCTCCCATCCAAGTACTAACCAGGCCCGACCCTGCTTAGCTTCCGAGATCGGACGAGATCAGGCGTACTCAGGCCGGTGTGGCCGTAAGCGAGAAACTATCTCTTGGTGCACTATGTAAAGTCAAAGTGAGCCTGATTAACAGCTGTTGCATTTCCACCATTTAGATAAGCATCTTTGTGTCACTCAAAAAGTGGAAGAAATTGCATATACTGTAGCCATAATTTGTAGCACAGATTGTTGGATGAAATACAAACTAACCTTGCTTACTTATTTCAAAGCGAGGGCACATATTTCAGCCTTGTGGGAAAAAACGGACAAAGAGTTGAAATTCCACAAGGCAGTGACAAAAAGCTTACAGCACCTGGTATTCCCAGGCGGTCTCCCATCCAAGTACTAACCAGGCCCGACCCTGCTTAGCTTCCGAGATCGGACGAGATCAGGCGTACTCAGGCCGGTGTGGCCGTAAGCGAAAGGCAATCTCAAAAAGTGGATGAAATTGCATATACTGTAGCCATAATTTGTAGCACAGATTGTTGGATGAAATACAAACTAACCTTGCTTACTTATTTCAAAGCGAGGGCACATATTTCAGCCTTGTGGGAAAAAACGGACAAAGAGTTGAAATTCCACAAGGCAGTGACAAAAAGCTTACAGCACCTGGTATTCCCAGGCGGTCTCCCATCCAAGTACTAACCAGGCCCGACCCTGCTTAGCTTCCGAGATCGGACGAGATCAGGCGTACTCAGGCCGGTGTGGCCGTAAGCGAGAAACTATCTCTTGGTGCACTATGTAAAGTCAAAGTGAGCCTGATTAACAGCTGTTGCATTTCCACCATTTAGATAAGCATCTTTGTGTCACTCAAAAAGTGGAAGAAATTGCATATACTGTAGCCATAATTTGTAGCACAGATTGTTGGATGAAATACAAACTAACCTTGCTTACTTATTTCAAAGCGAGGGCACATATTTCAGCCTTGTGGGAAAAAACGGACAAAGAGTTGAAATTCCACAAGGCAGTGACAAAAAGCTTACAGCACCTGGTATTCCCAGGCGGTCTCCCATCCAAGTACTAACCAGGCCCGACCCTGCTTAGCTTCCGAGATCGGACGAGATCAGGCGTACTCAGGCCGGTGTGGCCGTAAGCGAGAAACTATCTCTTGGTGCACTATGTAAAGTCAAAGTGAGCCTGATTAACAGCTGTTGCATTTCCACCATTTAGATAAGCATCTTTGTGTCACTCAAAAAGTGGAAGAAATTGCATATACTGTAGCCATAATTTGTAGCACAGATTGTTGGATGAAATACAAACTAACCTTGCTTACTTATTTCAAAGCGAGGGCACATATTTCAGCCTTGTGGGAAAAAACGGACAAAGAGTTGAAATTCCACAAGGCAGTGACAAAAAGCTTACAGCACCTGGTATTCCCAGGCGGTCTCCCATCCAAGTACTAACCAGGCCCGACCCTGCTTAGCTTCCGAGATCGGACGAGATCAGGCGTACTCAGGCCGGTGTGGCCGTAAGCGAAAGGCAATCTCAAAAAGTGGATGAAATTGCATATACTGTAGCCATAATTTGTAGCACAGATTGTTGGATGAAATACAAACTAACCTTGCTTACTTATTTCAAAGCGAGGGCACATATTTCAGCCTTGTGGGAAAAAACGGACAAAGAGTTGAAATTCCACAAGGCAGTGACAAAAAGCTTACAGCACCTGGTATTCCCAGGCGGTCTCCCATCCAAGTACTAACCAGGCCCGACCCTGCTTAGCTTCCGAGATCGGACGAGATCAGGCGTACTCAGGCCGGTGTGGCCGTAAGCGAGAAACTATCTCTTGGTGCACTATGTAAAGTCAAAGTGAGCCTGATTAACAGCTGTTGCATTTCCACCATTTAGATAAGCATCTTTGTGTCACTCAAAAAGTGGAAGAAATTGCATATACTGTAGCCATAATTTGTAGCACAGATTGTTGGATGAAATACAAACTAACCTTGCTTACTTATTTCAAAGCGAGGGCACATATTTCAGCCTTGTGGGAAAAAACGGACAAAGAGTTGAAATTCCACAAGGCAGTGACAAAAAGCTTACAGCACCTGGTATTCCCAGGCGGTCTCCCATCCAAGTACTAACCAGGCCCGACCCTGCTTAGCTTCCGAGATCGGACGAGATCAGGCGTACTCAGGCCGGTGTGGCCGTAAGCGAAAGGCAATCTCAAAAAGTGGATGAAATTGCATATACTGTAGCCATAATTTGTAGCACAGATTGTTGGATGAAATACAAACTAACCTTGCTTACTTATTTCAAAGCGAGGGCACATATTTCAGCCTTGTGGGAAAAAACGGACAAAGAGTTGAAATTCCACAAGGCAGTGACAAAAAGCTTACAGCACCTGGTATTCCCAGGCGGTCTCCCATCCAAGTACTAACCAGGCCCGACCCTGCTTAGCTTCCGAGATCGGACGAGATCAGGCGTACTCAGGCCGGTGTGGCCGTAAGCGAGAAACTATCTCTTGGTGCACTATGTAAAGTCAAAGTGAGCCTGATTAACAGCTGTTGCATTTCCACCATTTAGATAAGCATCTTTGTGTCACTCAAAAAGTGGAAGAAATTGCATATACTGTAGCCATAATTTGTAGCACAGATTGTTGGATGAAATACAAACTAACCTTGCTTACTTATTTCAAAGCGAGGGCACATATTTCAGCCTTGTGGGAAAAAACGGACAAAGAGTTGAAATTCCACAAGGCAGTGACAAAAAGCTTACAGCACCTGGTATTCCCAGGCGGTCTCCCATCCAAGTACTAACCAGGCCCGACCCTGCTTAGCTTCCGAGATCGGACGAGATCAGGCGTACTCAGGCCGGTGTGGCCGTAAGCGAAAGGCAATCTCAAAAAGTGGATGAAATTGCATATACTGTAGCCATAATTTGTAGCACAGATTGTTGGATGAAATACAAACTAACCTTGCTTACTTATTTCAAAGCGAGGGCACATATTTCAGCCTTGTGGGAAAAAACGGACAAAGAGTTGAAATTCCACAAGGCAGTGACAAAAAGCTTACAGCACCTGGTATTCCCAGGCGGTCTCCCATCCAAGTACTAACCAGGCCCGACCCTGCTTAGCTTCCGAGATCGGACGAGATCAGGCGTACTCAGGCCGGTGTGGCCGTAAGCGAGAAACTATCTCTTGGTGCACTATGTAAAGTCAAAGTGAGCCTGATTAACAGCTGTTGCATTTCCACCATTTAGATAAGCATCTTTGTGTCACTCAAAAAGTGGAAGAAATTGCATATACTGTAGCCATAATTTGTAGCACAGATTGTTGGATGAAATACAAACTAACCTTGCTTACTTATTTCAAAGCGAGGGCACATATTTCAGCCTTGTGGGAAAAAACGGACAAAGAGTTGAAATTCCACAAGGCAGTGACAAAAAGCTTACAGCACCTGGTATTCCCAGGCGGTCTCCCATCCAAGTACTAACCAGGCCCGACCCTGCTTAGCTTCCGAGATCGGACGAGATCAGGCGTACTCAGGCCGGTGTGGCCGTAAGCGAAAGGCAATCTCAAAAAGTGGATGAAATTGCATATACTGTAGCCATAATTTGTAGCACAGATTGTTGGATGAAATACAAACTAACCTTGCTTACTTATTTCAAAGCGAGGGCACATATTTCAGCCTTGTGGGAAAAAACGGACAAAGAGTTGAAATTCCACAAGGCAGTGACAAAAAGCTTACAGCACCTGGTATTCCCAGGCGGTCTCCCATCCAAGTACTAACCAGGCCCGACCCTGCTTAGCTTCCGAGATCGGACGAGATCAGGCGTACTCAGGCCGGTGTGGCCGTAAGCGAGAAACTATCTCTTGGTGCACTATGTAAAGTCAAAGTGAGCCTGATTAACAGCTGTTGCATTTCCACCATTTAGATAAGCATCTTTGTGTCACTCAAAAAGTGGAAGAAATTGCATATACTGTAGCCATAATTTGTAGCACAGATTGTTGGATGAAATACAAACTAACCTTGCTTACTTATTTCAAAGCGAGGGCACATATTTCAGCCTTGTGGGAAAAAACGGACAAAGAGTTGAAATTCCACAAGGCAGTGACAAAAAGCTTACAGCACCTGGTATTCCCAGGCGGTCTCCCATCCAAGTACTAACCAGGCCCGACCCTGCTTAGCTTCCGAGATCGGACGAGATCAGGCGTACTCAGGCCGGTGTGGCCGTAAGCGAAAGGCAATCTCAAAAAGTGGATGAAATTGCATATACTGTAGCCATAATTTGTAGCACAGATTGTTGGATGAAATACAAACTAACCTTGCTTACTTATTTCAAAGCGAGGGCACATATTTCAGCCTTGTGGGAAAAAACGGACAAAGAGTTGAAATTCCACAAGGCAGTGACAAAAAGCTTACAGCACCTGGTATTCCCAGGCGGTCTCCCATCCAAGTACTAACCAGGCCCGACCCTGCTTAGCTTCCGAGATCGGACGAGATCAGGCGTACTCAGGCCGGTGTGGCCGTAAGCGAGAAACTATCTCTTGGTGCACTATGTAAAGTCAAAGTGAGCCTGATTAACAGCTGTTGCATTTCCACCATTTAGATAAGCATCTTTGTGTCACTCAAAAAGTGGAAGAAATTGCATATACTGTAGCCATAATTTGTAGCACAGATTGTTGGATGAAATACAAACTAACCTTGCTTACTTATTTCAAAGCGAGGGCACATATTTCAGCCTTGTGGGAAAAAACGGACAAAGAGTTGAAATTCCACAAGGCAGTGACAAAAAGCTTACAGCACCTGGTATTCCCAGGCGGTCTCCCATCCAAGTACTAACCAGGCCCGACCCTGCTTAGCTTCCGAGATCGGACGAGATCAGGCGTACTCAGGCCGGTGTGGCCGTAAGCGAGAAACTATCTCTTGGTGCACTATGTAAAGTCAAAGTGAGCCTGATTAACAGCTGTTGCATTTCCACCATTTAGATAAGCATCTTTGTGTCACTCAAAAAGTGGAAGAAATTGCATATACTGTAGCCATAATTTGTAGCACAGATTGTTGGATGAAATACAAACTAACCTTGCTTACTTATTTCAAAGCGAGGGCACATATTTCAGCCTTGTGGGAAAAAACGGACAAAGAGTTGAAATTCCACAAGGCAGTGACAAAAAGCTTACAGCACCTGGTATTCCCAGGCGGTCTCCCATCCAAGTACTAACCAGGCCCGACCCTGCTTAGCTTCCGAGATCGGACGAGATCAGGCGTACTCAGGCCGGTGTGGCCGTAAGCGAAAGGCAATCTCAAAAAGTGGATGAAATTGCATATACTGTAGCCATAATTTGTAGCACAGATTGTTGGATGAAATACAAACTAACCTTGCTTACTTATTTCAAAGCGAGGGCACATATTTCAGCCTTGTGGGAAAAAACGGACAAAGAGTTGAAATTCCACAAGGCAGTGACAAAAAGCTTACAGCACCTGGTATTCCCAGGCGGTCTCCCATCCAAGTACTAACCAGGCCCGACCCTGCTTAGCTTCCGAGATCGGACGAGATCAGGCGTACTCAGGCCGGTGTGGCCGTAAGCGAGAAACTATCTCTTGGTGCACTATGTAAAGTCAAAGTGAGCCTGATTAACAGCTGTTGCATTTCCACCATTTAGATAAGCATCTTTGTGTCACTCAAAAAGTGGAAGAAATTGCATATACTGTAGCCATAATTTGTAGCACAGATTGTTGGATGAAATACAAACTAACCTTGCTTACTTATTTCAAAGCGAGGGCACATATTTCAGCCTTGTGGGAAAAAACGGACAAAGAGTTGAAATTCCACAAGGCAGTGACAAAAAGCTTACAGCACCTGGTATTCCCAGGCGGTCTCCCATCCAAGTACTAACCAGGCCCGACCCTGCTTAGCTTCCGAGATCGGACGAGATCAGGCGTACTCAGGCCGGTGTGGCCGTAAGCGAAAGGCAATCTCAAAAAGTGGATGAAATTGCATATACTGTAGCCATAATTTGTAGCACAGATTGTTGGATGAAATACAAACTAACCTTGCTTACTTATTTCAAAGCGAGGGCACATATTTCAGCCTTGTGGGAAAAAACGGACAAAGAGTTGAAATTCCACAAGGCAGTGACAAAAAGCTTACAGCACCTGGTATTCCCAGGCGGTCTCCCATCCAAGTACTAACCAGGCCCGACCCTGCTTAGCTTCCGAGATCGGACGAGATCAGGCGTACTCAGGCCGGTGTGGCCGTAAGCGAGAAACTATCTCTTGGTGCACTATGTAAAGTCAAAGTGAGCCTGATTAACAGCTGTTGCATTTCCACCATTTAGATAAGCATCTTTGTGTCACTCAAAAAGTGGAAGAAATTGCATATACTGTAGCCATAATTTGTAGCACAGATTGTTGGATGAAATACAAACTAACCTTGCTTACTTATTTCAAAGCGAGGGCACATATTTCAGCCTTGTGGGAAAAAACGGACAAAGAGTTGAAATTCCACAAGGCAGTGACAAAAAGCTTACAGCACCTGGTATTCCCAGGCGGTCTCCCATCCAAGTACTAACCAGGCCCGACCCTGCTTAGCTTCCGAGATCGGACGAGATCAGGCGTACTCAGGCCGGTGTGGCCGTAAGCGAAAGGCAATCTCAAAAAGTGGATGAAATTGCATATACTGTAGCCATAATTTGTAGCACAGATTGTTGGATGAAATACAAACTAACCTTGCTTACTTATTTCAAAGCGAGGGCACATATTTCAGCCTTGTGGGAAAAAACGGACAAAGAGTTGAAATTCCACAAGGCAGTGACAAAAAGCTTACAGCACCTGGTATTCCCAGGCGGTCTCCCATCCAAGTACTAACCAGGCCCGACCCTGCTTAGCTTCCGAGATCGGACGAGATCAGGCGTACTCAGGCCGGTGTGGCCGTAAGCGAGAAACTATCTCTTGGTGCACTATGTAAAGTCAAAGTGAGCCTGATTAACAGCTGTTGCATTTCCACCATTTAGATAAGCATCTTTGTGTCACTCAAAAAGTGGAAGAAATTGCATATACTGTAGCCATAATTTGTAGCACAGATTGTTGGATGAAATACAAACTAACCTTGCTTACTTATTTCAAAGCGAGGGCACATATTTCAGCCTTGTGGGAAAAAACGGACAAAGAGTTGAAATTCCACAAGGCAGTGACAAAAAGCTTACAGCACCTGGTATTCCCAGGCGGTCTCCCATCCAAGTACTAACCAGGCCCGACCCTGCTTAGCTTCCGAGATCGGACGAGATCAGGCGTACTCAGGCCGGTGTGGCCGTAAGCGAGAAACTATCTCTTGGTGCACTATGTAAAGTCAAAGTGAGCCTGATTAACAGCTGTTGCATTTCCACCATTTAGATAAGCATCTTTGTGTCACTCAAAAAGTGGAAGAAATTGCATATACTGTAGCCATAATTTGTAGCACAGATTGTTGGATGAAATACAAACTAACCTTGCTTACTTATTTCAAAGCGAGGGCACATATTTCAGCCTTGTGGGAAAAAACGGACAAAGAGTTGAAATTCCACAAGGCAGTGACAAAAAGCTTACAGCACCTGGTATTCCCAGGCGGTCTCCCATCCAAGTACTAACCAGGCCCGACCCTGCTTAGCTTCCGAGATCGGACGAGATCAGGCGTACTCAGGCCGGTGTGGCCGTAAGCGAGAAACTATCTCTTGGTGCACTATGTAAAGTCAAAGTGAGCCTGATTAACAGCTGTTGCATTTCCACCATTTAGATAAGCATCTTTGTGTCACTCAAAAAGTGGAAGAAATTGCATATACTGTAGCCATAATTTGTAGCACAGATTGTTGGATGAAATACAAACTAACCTTGCTTACTTATTTCAAAGCGAGGGCACATATTTCAGCCTTGTGGGAAAAAACGGACAAAGAGTTGAAATTCCACAAGGCAGTGACAAAAAGCTTACAGCACCTGGTATTCCCAGGCGGTCTCCCATCCAAGTACTAACCAGGCCCGACCCTGCTTAGCTTCCGAGATCGGACGAGATCAGGCGTACTCAGGCCGGTGTGGCCGTAAGCGAAAGGCAATCTCAAAAAGTGGATGAAATTGCATATACTGTAGCCATAATTTGTAGCACAGATTGTTGGATGAAATACAAACTAACCTTGCTTACTTATTTCAAAGCGAGGGCACATATTTCAGCCTTGTGGGAAAAAACGGACAAAGAGTTGAAATTCCACAAGGCAGTGACAAAAAGCTTACAGCACCTGGTATTCCCAGGCGGTCTCCCATCCAAGTACTAACCAGGCCCGACCCTGCTTAGCTTCCGAGATCGGACGAGATCAGGCGTACTCAGGCCGGTGTGGCCGTAAGCGAGAAACTATCTCTTGGTGCACTATGTAAAGTCAAAGTGAGCCTGATTAACAGCTGTTGCATTTCCACCATTTAGATAAGCATCTTTGTGTCACTCAAAAAGTGGAAGAAATTGCATATACTGTAGCCATAATTTGTAGCACAGATTGTTGGATGAAATACAAACTAACCTTGCTTACTTATTTCAAAGCGAGGGCACATATTTCAGCCTTGTGGGAAAAAACGGACAAAGAGTTGAAATTCCACAAGGCAGTGACAAAAAGCTTACAGCACCTGGTATTCCCAGGCGGTCTCCCATCCAAGTACTAACCAGGCCCGACCCTGCTTAGCTTCCGAGATCAGACGTACTCAGGCCGGTGTGGCCGTAAGCGAAAGGCAATCTCAAAAAGTGGATGAAATTGCATATACTGTAGCCATAATTTGTAGCACAGATTGTTGGATGAAATACAAACTAACCTTGCTTACTTATTTCAAAGCGAGGGCACATATTTCAGCCTTGTGGGAAAAAACGGACAAAGAGTTGAAATTCCACAAGGCAGTGACAAAAAGCTTACAGCACCTGGTATTCCCAGGCGGTCTCCCATCCAAGTACTAACCAGGCCCGACCCTGCTTAGCTTCCGAGATCGGACGAGATCAGGCGTACTCAGGCCGGTGTGGCCGTAAGCGAGAAACTATCTCTTGGTGCACTATGTAAAGTCAAAGTGAGCCTGATTAACAGCTGTTGCATTTCCACCATTTAGATAAGCATCTTTGTGTCACTCAAAAAGTGGAAGAAATTGCATATACTGTAGCCATAATTTGTAGCACAGATTGTTGGATGAAATACAAACTAACCTTGCTTACTTATTTCAAAGCGAGGGCACATATTTCAGCCTTGTGGGAAAAAACGGACAAAGAGTTGAAATTCCACAAGGCAGTGACAAAAAGCTTACAGCACCTGGTATTCCCAGGCGGTCTCCCATCCAAGTACTAACCAGGCCCGACCCTGCTTAGCTTCCGAGATCGGACGAGATCAGGCGTACTCAGGCCGGTGTGGCCGTAAGCGAAAGGCAATCTCAAAAAGTGGATGAAATTGCATATACTGTAGCCATAATTTGTAGCACAGATTGTTGGATGAAATACAAACTAACCTTGCTTACTTATTTCAAAGCGAGGGCACATATTTCAGCCTTGTGGGAAAAAACGGACAAAGAGTTGAAATTCCACAAGGCAGTGACAAAAAGCTTACAGCACCTGGTATTCCCAGGCGGTCTCCCATCCAAGTACTAACCAGGCCCGACCCTGCTTAGCTTCCGAGATCGGACGAGATCAGGCGTACTCAGGCCGGTGTGGCCGTAAGCGAGAAACTATCTCTTGGTGCACTATGTAAAGTCAAAGTGAGCCTGATTAACAGCTGTTGCATTTCCACCATTTAGATAAGCATCTTTGTGTCACTCAAAAAGTGGAAGAAATTGCATATACTGTAGCCATAATTTGTAGCACAGATTGTTGGATGAAATACAAACTAACCTTGCTTACTTATTTCAAAGCGAGGGCACATATTTCAGCCTTGTGGGAAAAAACGGACAAAGAGTTGAAATTCCACAAGGCAGTGACAAAAAGCTTACAGCACCTGGTATTCCCAGGCGGTCTCCCATCCAAGTACTAACCAGGCCCGACCCTGCTTAGCTTCCGAGATCGGACGAGATCAGGCGTACTCAGGCCGGTGTGGCCGTAAGCGAGAAACTATCTCTTGGTGCACTATGTAAAGTCAAAGTGAGCCTGATTAACAGCTGTTGCATTTCCACCATTTAGATAAGCATCTTTGTGTCACTCAAAAAGTGGAAGAAATTGCATATACTGTAGCCATAATTTGTAGCACAGATTGTTGGATGAAATACAAACTAACCTTGCTTACTTATTTCAAAGCGAGGGCACATATTTCAGCCTTGTGGGAAAAAACGGACAAAGAGTTGAAATTCCACAAGGCAGTGACAAAAAGCTTACAGCACCTGGTATTCCCAGGCGGTCTCCCATCCAAGTACTAACCAGGCCCGACCCTGCTTAGCTTCCGAGATCGGACGAGATCAGGCGTACTCAGGCCGGTGTGGCCGTAAGCGAGAAACTATCTCTGGTGCACTATGTAAAGTCAAAGTGAGCCTGATTAACAGCTGTTGCATTTCCACCATTTAGATAAGCATCTTTGTGTCACTCAAAAAGTGGAAGAAATTGCATATACTGTAGCCATAATTTGTAGCACAGATTGTTGGATGAAATACAAACTAACCTTGCTTACTTATTTCAAAGCGAGGGCACATATTTCAGCCTTGTGGGAAAAAACGGACAAAGAGTTGAAATTCCACAAGGCAGTGACAAAAAGCTTACAGCACCTGGTATTCCCAGGCGGTCTCCCATCCAAGTACTAACCAGGCCCGACCCTGCTTAGCTTCCGAGATCGGACGAGATCAGGCGTACTCAGGCCGGTGTGGCCGTAAGCGAAAGGCAATCTCAAAAAGTGGATGAAATTGCATATACTGTAGCCATAATTTGTAGCACAGATTGTTGGATGAAATACAAACTAACCTTGCTTACTTATTTCAAAGCGAGGGCACATATTTCAGCCTTGTGGGAAAAAACGGACAAAGAGTTGAAATTCCACAAGGCAGTGACAAAAAGCTTACAGCACCTGGTATTCCCAGGCGGTCTCCCATCCAAGTACTAACCAGGCCCGACCCTGCTTAGCTTCCGAGATCGGACGAGATCAGGCGTACTCAGGCCGGTGTGGCCGTAAGCGAGAAACTATCTCTTGGTGCACTATGTAAAGTCAAAGTGAGCCTGATTAACAGCTGTTGCATTTCCACCATTTAGATAAGCATCTTTGTGTCACTCAAAAAGTGGAAGAAATTGCATATACTGTAGCCATAATTTGTAGCACAGATTGTTGGATGAAATACAAACTAACCTTGCTTACTTATTTCAAAGCGAGGGCACATATTTCAGCCTTGTGGGAAAAAACGGACAAAGAGTTGAAATTCCACAAGGCAGTGACAAAAAGCTTACAGCACCTGGTATTCCCAGGCGGTCTCCCATCCAAGTACTAACCAGGCCCGACCCTGCTTAGCTTCCGAGATCGGACGAGATCAGGCGTACTCAGGCCGGTGTGGCCGTAAGCGAAAGGCAATCTCAAAAAGTGGATGAAATTGCATATACTGTAGCCATAATTTGTAGCACAGATTGTTGGATGAAATACAAACTAACCTTGCTTACTTATTTCAAAGCGAGGGCACATATTTCAGCCTTGTGGGAAAAAACGGACAAAGAGTTGAAATTCCACAAGGCAGTGACAAAAAGCTTACAGCACCTGGTATTCCCAGGCGGTCTCCCATCCAAGTACTAACCAGGCCCGACCCTGCTTAGCTTCCGAGATCGGACGAGATCAGGCGTACTCAGGCCGGTGTGGCCGTAAGCGAAAGGCAATCTCAAAAAGTGGATGAAATTGCATATACTGTAGCCATAATTTGTAGCACAGATTGTTGGATGAAATACAAACTAACCTTGCTTACTTATTTCAAAGCGAGGGCACATATTTCAGCCTTGTGGGAAAAAACGGACAAAGAGTTGAAATTCCACAAGGCAGTGACAAAAAGCTTACAGCACCTGGTATTCCCAGGCGGTCTCCCATCCAAGTACTAACCAGGCCCGACCCTGCTTAGCTTCCGAGATCGGACGAGATCAGGCGTACTCAGGCCGGTGTGGCCGTAAGCGAGAAACTATCTCTTGGTGCACTATGTAAAGTCAAAGTGAGCCTGATTAACAGCTGTTGCATTTCCACCATTTAGATAAGCATCTTTGTGTCACTCAAAAAGTGGAAGAAATTGCATATACTGTAGCCATAATTTGTAGCACAGATTGTTGGATGAAATACAAACTAACCTTGCTTACTTATTTCAAAGCGAGGGCACATATTTCAGCCTTGTGGGAAAAAACGGACAAAGAGTTGAAATTCCACAAGGCAGTGACAAAAAGCTTACAGCACCTGGTATTCCCAGGCGGTCTCCCATCCAAGTACTAACCAGGCCCGACCCTGCTTAGCTTCCGAGATCGGACGAGATCAGGCGTACTCAGGCCGGTGTGGCCGTAAGCGAAAGGCAATCTCAAAAAGTGGATGAAATTGCATATACTGTAGCCATAATTTGTAGCACAGATTGTTGGATGAAATACAAACTAACCTTGCTTACTTATTTCAAAGCGAGGGCACATATTTCAGCCTTGTGGGAAAAAACGGACAAAGAGTTGAAATTCCACAAGGCAGTGACAAAAAGCTTACAGCACCTGGTATTCCCAGGCGGTCTCCCATCCAAGTACTAACCAGGCCCGACCCTGCTTAGCTTCCGAGATCGGACGAGATCAGGCGTACTCAGGCCGGTGTGGCCGTAAGCGAGAAACTATCTCTTGGTGCACTATGTAAAGTCAAAGTGAGCCTGATTAACAGCTGTTGCATTTCCACCATTTAGATAAGCATCTTTGTGTCACTCAAAAAGTGGAAGAAATTGCATATACTGTAGCCATAATTTGTAGCACAGATTGTTGGATGAAATACAAACTAACCTTGCTTACTTATTTCAAAGCGAGGGCACATATTTCAGCCTTGTGGGAAAAAACGGACAAAGAGTTGAAATTCCACAAGGCAGTGACAAAAAGCTTACAGCACCTGGTATTCCCAGGCGGTCTCCCATCCAAGTACTAACCAGGCCCGACCCTGCTTAGCTTCCGAGATCGGACGAGATCAGGCGTACTCAGGCCGGTGTGGCCGTAAGCGAGAAACTATCTCTTGGTGCACTATGTAAAGTCAAAGTGAGCTGATTAACAGCTGTTGCATTTCCACCATTTAGATAAGCATCTTTGTGTCACTCAAAAAGTGGAAGAAATTGCATATACTGTAGCCATAATTTGTAGCACAGATTGTTGGATGAAATACAAACTAACCTTGCTTACTTATTTCAAAGCGAGGGCACATATTTCAGCCTTGTGGGAAAAAACGGACAAAGAGTTGAAATTCCACAAGGCAGTGACAAAAAGCTTACAGCACCTGGTATTCCCAGGCGGTCTCCCATCCAAGTACTAACCAGGCCCGACCCTGCTTAGCTTCCGAGATCGGACGAGATCAGGCGTACTCAGGCCGGTGTGGCCGTAAGCGAGAAACTATCTCTTGGTGCACTATGTAAAGTCAAAGTGAGCCTGATTAACAGCTGTTGCATTTCCACCATTTAGATAAGCATCTTTGTGTCACTCAAAAAGTGGAAGAAATTGCATATACTGTAGCCATAATTTGTAGCACAGATTGTTGGATGAAATACAAACTAACCTTGCTTACTTATTTCAAAGCGAGGGCACATATTTCAGCCTTGTGGGAAAAAACGGACAAAGAGTTGAAATTCCACAAGGCAGTGACAAAAAGCTTACAGCACCTGGTATTCCCAGGCGGTCTCCCATCCAAGTACTAACCAGGCCCGACCCTGCTTAGCTTCCGAGATCGGACGAGATCAGGCGTACTCAGGCCGGTGTGGCCGTAAGCGAGAAACTATCTCTTGGTGCACTATGTAAAGTCAAAGTGAGCCTGATTAACAGCTGTTGCATTTCCACCATTTAGATAAGCATCTTTGTGTCACTCAAAAAGTGGAAGAAATTGCATATACTGTAGCCATAATTTGTAGCACAGATTGTTGGATGAAATACAAACTAACCTTGCTTACTTATTTCAAAGCGAGGGCACATATTTCAGCCTTGTGGGAAAAAACGGACAAAGAGTTGAAATTCCACAAGGCAGTGACAAAAAGCTTACAGCACCTGGTATTCCCAGGCGGTCTCCCATCCAAGTACTAACCAGGCCCGACCCTGCTTAGCTTCCGAGATCGGACGAGATCAGGCGTACTCAGGCCGGTGTGGCCGTAAGCGAAAGGCAATCTCAAAAAGTGGATGAAATTGCATATACTGTAGCCATAATTTGTAGCACAGATTGTTGGATGAAATACAAACTAACCTTGCTTACTTATTTCAAAGCGAGGGCACATATTTCAGCCTTGTGGGAAAAAACGGACAAAGAGTTGAAATTCCACAAGGCAGTGACAAAAAGCTTACAGCACCTGGTATTCCCAGGCGGTCTCCCATCCAAGTACTAACCAGGCCCGACCCTGCTTAGCTTCCGAGATCGGACGAGATCAGGCGTACTCAGGCCGGTGTGGCCGTAAGCGAGAAACTATCTCTTGGTGCACTATGTAAAGTCAAAGTGAGCCTGATTAACAGCTGTTGCATTTCCACCATTTAGATAAGCATCTTTGTGTCACTCAAAAAGTGGAAGAAATTGCATATACTGTAGCCATAATTTGTAGCACAGATTGTTGGATGAAATACAAACTAACCTTGCTTACTTATTTCAAAGCGAGGGCACATATTTCAGCCTTGTGGGAAAAAACGGACAAAGAGTTGAAATTCCACAAGGCAGTGACAAAAAGCTTACAGCACCTGGTATTCCCAGGCGGTCTCCCATCCAAGTACTAACCAGGCCCGACCCTGCTTAGCTTCCGAGATCGGACGAGATCAGGCGTACTCAGGCCGGTGTGGCCGTAAGCGAAAGGCAATCTCAAAAAGTGGATGAAATTGCATATACTGTAGCCATAATTTGTAGCACAGATTGTTGGATGAAATACAAACTAACCTTGCTTACTTATTTCAAAGCGAGGGCACATATTTCAGCCTTGTGGGAAAAAACGGACAAAGAGTTGAAATTCCACAAGGCAGTGACAAAAAGCTTACAGCACCTGGTATTCCCAGGCGGTCTCCCATCCAAGTACTAACCAGGCCCGACCCTGCTTAGCTTCCGAGATCGGACGAGATCAGGCGTACTCAGGCCGGTGTGGCCGTAAGCGAGAAACTATCTCTTGGTGCACTATGTAAAGTCAAAGTGAGCCTGATTAACAGCTGTTGCATTTCCACCATTTAGATAAGCATCTTTGTGTCACTCAAAAAGTGGAAGAAATTGCATATACTGTAGCCATAATTTGTAGCACAGATTGTTGGATGAAATACAAACTAACCTTGCTTACTTATTTCAAAGCGAGGGCACATATTTCAGCCTTGTGGGAAAAAACGGACAAAGAGTTGAAATTCCACAAGGCAGTGACAAAAAGCTTACAGCACCTGGTATTCCCAGGCGGTCTCCCATCCAAGTACTAACCAGGCCCGACCCTGCTTAGCTTCCGAGATCGGACGAGATCAGGCGTACTCAGGCCGGTGTGGCCGTAAGCGAGAAACTATCTCTTGGTGCACTATGTAAAGTCAAAGTGAGCCTGATTAACAGCTGTTGCATTTCCACCATTTAGATAAGCATCTTTGTGTCACTCAAAAAGTGGAAGAAATTGCATATACTGTAGCCATAATTTGTAGCACAGATTGTTGGATGAAATACAAACTAACCTTGCTTACTTATTTCAAAGCGAGGGCACATATTTCAGCCTTGTGGGAAAAAACGGACAAAGAGTTGAAATTCCACAAGGCAGTGACAAAAAGCTTACAGCACCTGGTATTCCCAGGCGGTCTCCCATCCAAGTACTAACCAGGCCCGACCCTGCTTAGCTTCCGAGATCGGACGAGATCAGGCGTACTCAGGCCGGTGTGGCCGTAAGCGAAAGGCAATCTCAAAAAGTGGATGAAATTGCATATACTGTAGCCATAATTTGTAGCACAGATTGTTGGATGAAATACAAACTAACCTTGCTTACTTATTTCAAAGCGAGGGCACATATTTCAGCCTTGTGGGAAAAAACGGACAAAGAGTTGAAATTCCACAAGGCAGTGACAAAAAGCTTACAGCACCTGGTATTCCCAGGCGGTCTCCCATCCAAGTACTAACCAGGCCCGACCCTGCTTAGCTTCCGAGATCGGACGAGATCAGGCGTACTCAGGCCGGTGTGGCCGTAAGCGAGAAACTATCTCTTGGTGCACTATGTAAAGTCAAAGTGAGCCTGATTAACAGCTGTTGCATTTCCACCATTTAGATAAGCATCTTTGTGTCACTCAAAAAGTGGAAGAAATTGCATATACTGTAGCCATAATTTGTAGCACAGATTGTTGGATGAAATACAAACTAACCTTGCTTACTTATTTCAAAGCGAGGGCACATATTTCAGCCTTGTGGGAAAAAACGGACAAAGAGTTGAAATTCCACAAGGCAGTGACAAAAAGCTTACAGCACCTGGTATTCCCAGGCGGTCTCCCATCCAAGTACTAACCAGGCCCGACCCTGCTTAGCTTCCGAGATCGGACGAGATCAGGCGTACTCAGGCCGGTGTGGCCGTAAGCGAGAAACTATCTCTTGGTGCACTATGTAAAGTCAAAGTGAGCCTGATTAACAGCTGTTGCATTTCCACCATTTAGATAAGCATCTTTGTGTCACTCAAAAAGTGGAAGAAATTGCATATACTGTAGCCATAATTTGTAGCACAGATTGTTGGATGAAATACAAACTAACCTTGCTTACTTATTTCAAAGCGAGGGCACATATTTCAGCCTTGTGGGAAAAAACGGACAAAGAGTTGAAATTCCACAAGGCAGTGACAAAAAGCTTACAGCACCTGGTATTCCCAGGCGGTCTCCCATCCAAGTACTAACCAGGCCCGACCCTGCTTAGCTTCCGAGATCGGACGAGATCAGGCGTACTCAGGCCGGTGTGGCCGTAAGCGAGAAACTATCTCTTGGTGCACTATGTAAAGTCAAAGTGAGCCTGATTAACAGCTGTTGCATTTCCACCATTTAGATAAGCATCTTTGTGTCACTCAAAAAGTGGAAGAAATTGCATATACTGTAGCCATAATTTGTAGCACAGATTGTTGGATGAAATACAAACTAACCTTGCTTACTTATTTCAAAGCGAGGGCACATATTTCAGCCTTGTGGGAAAAAACGGACAAAGAGTTGAAATTCCACAAGGCAGTGACAAAAAGCTTACAGCACCTGGTATTCCCAGGCGGTCTCCCATCCAAGTACTAACCAGGCCCGACCCTGCTTAGCTTCCGAGATCGGACGAGATCAGGCGTACTCAGGCCGGTGTGGCCGTAAGCGAGAAACTATCTCTTGGTGCACTATGTAAAGTCAAAGTGAGCCTGATTAACAGCTGTTGCATTTCCACCATTTAGATAAGCATCTTTGTGTCACTCAAAAAGTGGAAGAAATTGCATATACTGTAGCCATAATTTGTAGCACAGATTGTTGGATGAAATACAAACTAACCTTGCTTACTTATTTCAAAGCGAGGGCACATATTTCAGCCTTGTGGGAAAAAACGGACAAAGAGTTGAAATTCCACAAGGCAGTGACAAAAAGCTTACAGCACCTGGTATTCCCAGGCGGTCTCCCATCCAAGTACTAACCAGGCCCGACCCTGCTTAGCTTCCGAGATCGGACGAGATCAGGCGTACTCAGGCCGGTGTGGCCGTAAGCGAAAGGCAATCTCAAAAAGTGGATGAAATTGCATATACTGTAGCCATAATTTGTAGCACAGATTGTTGGATGAAATACAAACTAACCTTGCTTACTTATTTCAAAGCGAGGGCACATATTTCAGCCTTGTGGGAAAAAACGGACAAAGAGTTGAAATTCCACAAGGCAGTGACAAAAAGCTTACAGCACCTGGTATTCCCAGGCGGTCTCCCATCCAAGTACTAACCAGGCCCGACCCTGCTTAGCTTCCGAGATCGGACGAGATCAGGCGTACTCAGGCCGGTGTGGCCGTAAGCGAGAAACTATCTCTTGGTGCACTATGTAAAGTCAAAGTGAGCCTGATTAACAGCTGTTGCATTTCCACCATTTAGATAAGCATCTTTGTGTCACTCAAAAAGTGGAAGAAATTGCATATACTGTAGCCATAATTTGTAGCACAGATTGTTGGATGAAATACAAACTAACCTTGCTTACTTATTTCAAAGCGAGGGCACATATTTCAGCCTTGTGGGAAAAAACGGACAAAGAGTTGAAATTCCACAAGGCAGTGACAAAAAGCTTACAGCACCTGGTATTCCCAGGCGGTCTCCCATCCAAGTACTAACCAGGCCCGACCCTGCTTAGCTTCCGAGATCGGACGAGATCAGGCGTACTCAGGCCGGTGTGGCCGTAAGCGAAAGGCAATCTCAAAAAGTGGATGAAATTGCATATACTGTAGCCATAATTTGTAGCACAGATTGTTGGATGAAATACAAACTAACCTTGCTTACTTATTTCAAAGCGAGGGCACATATTTCAGCCTTGTGGGAAAAAACGGACAAAGAGTTGAAATTCCACAAGGCAGTGACAAAAAGCTTACAGCACCTGGTATTCCCAGGCGGTCTCCCATCCAAGTACTAACCAGGCCCGACCCTGCTTAGCTTCCGAGATCGGACGAGATCAGGCGTACTCAGGCCGGTGTGGCCGTAAGCGAGAAACTATCTCTTGGTGCACTATGTAAAGTCAAAGTGAGCCTGATTAACAGCTGTTGCATTTCCACCATTTAGATAAGCATCTTTGTGTCACTCAAAAAGTGGAAGAAATTGCATATACTGTAGCCATAATTTGTAGCACAGATTGTTGGATGAAATACAAACTAACCTTGCTTACTTATTTCAAAGCGAGGGCACATATTTCAGCCTTGTGGGAAAAAACGGACAAAGAGTTGAAATTCCACAAGGCAGTGACAAAAAGCTTACAGCACCTGGTATTCCCAGGCGGTCTCCCATCCAAGTACTAACCAGGCCCGACCCTGCTTAGCTTCCGAGATCGGACGAGATCAGGCGTACTCAGGCCGGTGTGGCCGTAAGCGAGAAACTATCTCTTGGTGCACTATGTAAAGTCAAAGTGAGCCTGATTAACAGCTGTTGCATTTCCACCATTTAGATAAGCATCTTTGTGTCACTCAAAAAGTGGAAGAAATTGCATATACTGTAGCCATAATTTGTAGCACAGATTGTTGGATGAAATACAAACTAACCTTGCTTACTTATTTCAAAGCGAGGGCACATATTTCAGCCTTGTGGGAAAAAACGGACAAAGAGTTGAAATTCCACAAGGCAGTGACAAAAAGCTTACAGCACCTGGTATTCCCAGGCGGTCTCCCATCCAAGTACTAACCAGGCCCGACCCTGCTTAGCTTCCGAGATCGGACGAGATCAGGCGTACTCAGGCCGGTGTGGCCGTAAGCGAGAAACTATCTCTTGGTGCACTATGTAAAGTCAAAGTGAGCCTGATTAACAGCTGTTGCATTTCCACCATTTAGATAAGCATCTTTGTGTCACTCAAAAAGTGGAAGAAATTGCATATACTGTAGCCATAATTTGTAGCACAGATTGTTGGATGAAATACAAACTAACCTTGCTTACTTATTTCAAAGCGAGGGCACATATTTCAGCCTTGTGGGAAAAAACGGACAAAGAGTTGAAATTCCACAAGGCAGTGACAAAAAGCTTACAGCACCTGGTATTCCCAGGCGGTCTCCCATCCAAGTACTAACCAGGCCCGACCCTGCTTAGCTTCCGAGATCGGACGAGATCAGGCGTACTCAGGCCGGTGTGGCCGTAAGCGAAAGGCAATCTCAAAAAGTGGATGAAATTGCATATACTGTAGCCATAATTTGTAGCACAGATTGTTGGATGAAATACAAACTAACCTTGCTTACTTATTTCAAAGCGAGGGCACATATTTCAGCCTTGTGGGAAAAAACGGACAAAGAGTTGAAATTCCACAAGGCAGTGACAAAAAGCTTACAGCACCTGGTATTCCCAGGCGGTCTCCCATCCAAGTACTAACCAGGCCCGACCCTGCTTAGCTTCCGAGATCGGACGAGATCAGGCGTACTCAGGCCGGTGTGGCCGTAAGCGAGAAACTATCTCTTGGTGCACTATGTAAAGTCAAAGTGAGCCTGATTAACAGCTGTTGCATTTCCACCATTTAGATAAGCATCTTTGTGTCACTCAAAAAGTGGAAGAAATTGCATATACTGTAGCCATAATTTGTAGCACAGATTGTTGGATGAAATACAAACTAACCTTGCTTACTTATTTCAAAGCGAGGGCACATATTTCAGCCTTGTGGGAAAAAACGGACAAAGAGTTGAAATTCCACAAGGCAGTGACAAAAAGCTTACAGCACCTGGTATTCCCAGGCGGTCTCCCATCCAAGTACTAACCAGGCCCGACCCTGCTTAGCTTCCGAGATCGGACGAGATCAGGCGTACTCAGGCCGGTGTGGCCGTAAGCGAGAAACTATCTCTTGGTGCACTATGTAAAGTCAAAGTGAGCCTGATTAACAGCTGTTGCATTTCCACCATTTAGATAAGCATCTTTGTGTCACTCAAAAAGTGGAAGAAATTGCATATACTGTAGCCATAATTTGTAGCACAGATTGTTGGATGAAATACAAACTAACCTTGCTTACTTATTTCAAAGCGAGGGCACATATTTCAGCCTTGTGGGAAAAAACGGACAAAGAGTTGAAATTCCACAAGGCAGTGACAAAAAGCTTACAGCACCTGGTATTCCCAGGCGGTCTCCCATCCAAGTACTAACCAGGCCCGACCCTGCTTAGCTTCCGAGATCGGACGAGATCAGGCGTACTCAGGCCGGTGTGGCCGTAAGCGAGAAACTATCTCTTGGTGCACTATGTAAAGTCAAAGTGAGCCTGATTAACAGCTGTTGCATTTCCACCATTTAGATAAGCATCTTTGTGTCACTCAAAAAGTGGAAGAAATTGCATATACTGTAGCCATAATTTGTAGCACAGATTGTTGGATGAAATACAAACTAACCTTGCTTACTTATTTCAAAGCGAGGGCACATATTTCAGCCTTGTGGGAAAAAACGGACAAAGAGTTGAAATTCCACAAGGCAGTGACAAAAAGCTTACAGCACCTGGTATTCCCAGGCGGTCTCCCATCCAAGTACTAACCAGGCCCGACCCTGCTTAGCTTCCGAGATCGGACGAGATCAGGCGTACTCAGGCCGGTGTGGCCGTAAGCGAAAGGCAATCTCAAAAAGTGGATGAAATTGCATATACTGTAGCCATAATTTGTAGCACAGATTGTTGGATGAAATACAAACTAACCTTGCTTACTTATTTCAAAGCGAGGGCACATATTTCAGCCTTGTGGGAAAAAACGGACAAAGAGTTGAAATTCCACAAGGCAGTGACAAAAAGCTTACAGCACCTGGTATTCCCAGGCGGTCTCCCATCCAAGTACTAACCAGGCCCGACCCTGCTTAGCTTCCGAGATCGGACGAGATCAGGCGTACTCAGGCCGGTGTGGCCGTAAGCGAGAAACTATCTCTTGGTGCACTATGTAAAGTCAAAGTGAGCCTGATTAACAGCTGTTGCATTTCCACCATTTAGATAAGCATCTTTGTGTCACTCAAAAAGTGGAAGAAATTGCATATACTGTAGCCATAATTTGTAGCACAGATTGTTGGATGAAATACAAACTAACCTTGCTTACTTATTTCAAAGCGAGGGCACATATTTCAGCCTTGTGGGAAAAAACGGACAAAGAGTTGAAATTCCACAAGGCAGTGACAAAAAGCTTACAGCACCTGGTATTCCCAGGCGGTCTCCCATCCAAGTACTAACCAGGCCCGACCCTGCTTAGCTTCCGAGATCGGACGAGATCAGGCGTACTCAGGCCGGTGTGGCCGTAAGCGAGAAACTATCTCTTGGTGCACTATGTAAAGTCAAAGTGAGCCTGATTAACAGCTGTTGCATTTCCACCATTTAGATAAGCATCTTTGTGTCACTCAAAAAGTGGAAGAAATTGCATATACTGTAGCCATAATTTGTAGCACAGATTGTTGGATGAAATACAAACTAACCTTGCTTACTTATTTCAAAGCGAGGGCACATATTTCAGCCTTGTGGGAAAAAACGGACAAAGAGTTGAAATTCCACAAGGCAGTGACAAAAAGCTTACAGCACCTGGTATTCCCAGGCGGTCTCCCATCCAAGTACTAACCAGGCCCGACCCTGCTTAGCTTCCGAGATCGGACGAGATCAGGCGTACTCAGGCCGGTGTGGCCGTAAGCGAAAGGCAATCTCAAAAAGTGGATGAAATTGCATATACTGTAGCCATAATTTGTAGCACAGATTGTTGGATGAAATACAAACTAACCTTGCTTACTTATTTCAAAGCGAGGGCACATATTTCAGCCTTGTGGGAAAAAACGGACAAAGAGTTGAAATTCCACAAGGCAGTGACAAAAAGCTTACAGCACCTGGTATTCCCAGGCGGTCTCCCATCCAAGTACTAACCAGGCCCGACCCTGCTTAGCTTCCGAGATCGGACGAGATCAGGCGTACTCAGGCCGGTGTGGCCGTAAGCGAGAAACTATCTCTTGGTGCACTATGTAAAGTCAAAGTGAGCCTGATTAACAGCTGTTGCATTTCCACCATTTAGATAAGCATCTTTGTGTCACTCAAAAAGTGGAAGAAATTGCATATACTGTAGCCATAATTTGTAGCACAGATTGTTGGATGAAATACAAACTAACCTTGCTTACTTATTTCAAAGCGAGGGCACATATTTCAGCCTTGTGGGAAAAAACGGACAAAGAGTTGAAATTCCACAAGGCAGTGACAAAAAGCTTACAGCACCTGGTATTCCCAGGCGGTCTCCCATCCAAGTACTAACCAGGCCCGACCCTGCTTAGCTTCCGAGATCGGACGAGATCAGGCGTACTCAGGCCGGTGTGGCCGTAAGCGAGAAACTATCTCTTGGTGCACTATGTAAAGTCAAAGTGAGCCTGATTAACAGCTGTTGCATTTCCACCATTTAGATAAGCATCTTTGTGTCACTCAAAAAGTGGAAGAAATTGCATATACTGTAGCCATAATTTGTAGCACAGATTGTTGGATGAAATACAAACTAACCTTGCTTACTTATTTCAAAGCGAGGGCACATATTTCAGCCTTGTGGGAAAAAACGGACAAAGAGTTGAAATTCCACAAGGCAGTGACAAAAAGCTTACAGCACCTGGTATTCCCAGGCGGTCTCCCATCCAAGTACTAACCAGGCCCGACCCTGCTTAGCTTCCGAGATCGGACGAGATCAGGCGTACTCAGGCCGGTGTGGCCGTAAGCGAGAAACTATCTCTTGGTGCACTATGTAAAGTCAAAGTGAGCCTGATTAACAGCTGTTGCATTTCCACCATTTAGATAAGCATCTTTGTGTCACTCAAAAAGTGGAAGAAATTGCATATACTGTAGCCATAATTTGTAGCACAGATTGTTGGATGAAATACAAACTAACCTTGCTTACTTATTTCAAAGCGAGGGCACATATTTCAGCCTTGTGGGAAAAAACGGACAAAGAGTTGAAATTCCACAAGGCAGTGACAAAAAGCTTACAGCACCTGGTATTCCCAGGCGGTCTCCCATCCAAGTACTAACCAGGCCCGACCCTGCTTAGCTTCCGAGATCGGACGAGATCAGGCGTACTCAGGCCGGTGTGGCCGTAAGCGAAAGGCAATCTCAAAAAGTGGATGAAATTGCATATACTGTAGCCATAATTTGTAGCACAGATTGTTGGATGAAATACAAACTAACCTTGCTTACTTATTTCAAAGCGAGGGCACATATTTCAGCCTTGTGGGAAAAAACGGACAAAGAGTTGAAATTCCACAAGGCAGTGACAAAAAGCTTACAGCACCTGGTATTCCCAGGCGGTCTCCCATCCAAGTACTAACCAGGCCCGACCCTGCTTAGCTTCCGAGATCGGACGAGATCAGGCGTACTCAGGCCGGTGTGGCCGTAAGCGAGAAACTATCTCTTGGTGCACTATGTAAAGTCAAAGTGAGCCTGATTAACAGCTGTTGCATTTCCACCATTTAGATAAGCATCTTTGTGTCACTCAAAAAGTGGAAGAAATTGCATATACTGTAGCCATAATTTGTAGCACAGATTGTTGGATGAAATACAAACTAACCTTGCTTACTTATTTCAAAGCGAGGGCACATATTTCAGCCTTGTGGGAAAAAACGGACAAAGAGTTGAAATTCCACAAGGCAGTGACAAAAAGCTTACAGCACCTGGTATTCCCAGGCGGTCTCCCATCCAAGTACTAACCAGGCCCGACCCTGCTTAGCTTCCGAGATCGGACGAGATCAGGCGTACTCAGGCCGGTGTGGCCGTAAGCGAAAGGCAATCTCAAAAAGTGGATGAAATTGCATATACTGTAGCCATAATTTGTAGCACAGATTGTTGGATGAAATACAAACTAACCTTGCTTACTTATTTCAAAGCGAGGGCACATATTTCAGCCTTGTGGGAAAAAACGGACAAAGAGTTGAAATTCCACAAGGCAGTGACAAAAAGCTTACAGCACCTGGTATTCCCAGGCGGTCTCCCATCCAAGTACTAACCAGGCCCGACCCTGCTTAGCTTCCGAGATCGGACGAGATCAGGCGTACTCAGGCCGGTGTGGCCGTAAGCGAAAGGCAATCTCAAAAAGTGGATGAAATTGCATATACTGTAGCCATAATTTGTAGCACAGATTGTTGGATGAAATACAAACTAACCTTGCTTACTTATTTCAAAGCGAGGGCACATATTTCAGCCTTGTGGGAAAAAACGGACAAAGAGTTGAAATTCCACAAGGCAGTGACAAAAAGCTTACAGCACCTGGTATTCCCAGGCGGTCTCCCATCCAAGTACTAACCAGGCCCGACCCTGCTTAGCTTCCGAGATCGGACGAGATCAGGCGTACTCAGGCCGGTGTGGCCGTAAGCGAGAAACTATCTCTTGGTGCACTATGTAAAGTCAAAGTGAGCCTGATTAACAGCTGTTGCATTTCCACCATTTAGATAAGCATCTTTGTGTCACTCAAAAAGTGGAAGAAATTGCATATACTGTAGCCATAATTTGTAGCACAGATTGTTGGATGAAATACAAACTAACCTTGCTTACTTATTTCAAAGCGAGGGCACATATTTCAGCCTTGTGGGAAAAAACGGACAAAGAGTTGAAATTCCACAAGGCAGTGACAAAAAGCTTACAGCACCTGGTATTCCCAGGCGGTCTCCCATCCAAGTACTAACCAGGCCCGACCCTGCTTAGCTTCCGAGATCGGACGAGATCAGGCGTACTCAGGCCGGTGTGGCCGTAAGCGAAAGGCAATCTCAAAAAGTGGATGAAATTGCATATACTGTAGCCATAATTTGTAGCACAGATTGTTGGATGAAATACAAACTAACCTTGCTTACTTATTTCAAAGCGAGGGCACATATTTCAGCCTTGTGGGAAAAACGGACAAAGAGTTGAAATTCCACAAGGCAGTGACAAAAAGCTTACAGCACCTGGTATTCCCAGGCGGTCTCCCATCCAAGTACTAACCAGGCCCGACCCTGCTTAGCTTCCGAGATCGGACGAGATCAGGCGTACTCAGGCCGGTGTGGCCGTAAGCGAAAGGCAATCTCAAAAAGTGGATGAAATTGCATATACTGTAGCCATAATTTGTAGCACAGATTGTTGGATGAAATACAAACTAACCTTGCTTACTTATTTCAAAGCGAGGGCACATATTTCAGCCTTGTGGGAAAAAACGGACAAAGAGTTGAAATTCCACAAGGCAGTGACAAAAAGCTTACAGCACCTGGTATTCCCAGGCGGTCTCCCATCCAAGTACTAACCAGGCCCGACCCTGCTTAGCTTCCGAGATCGGACGAGATCAGGCGTACTCAGGCCGGTGTGGCCGTAAGCGAGAAACTATCTCTTGGTGCACCATGTAAAGTCAAAGTGAGCCTGATTAACAGCTGTTGCATTTCCACCATTTAGATAAGCATCTTTGTGTCACTCAAAAAGTGGAAGAAATTGCATATACTGTAGCCATAATTTGTAGCACAGATTGTTGGATGAAATACAAACTAACCTTGCTTACTTATTTCAAAGCGAGGGCACATATTTCAGCCTTGTGGGAAAAAACGGACAAAGAGTTGAAATTCCACAAGGCAGTGACAAAAAGCTTACAGCACCTGGTATTCCCAGGCGGTCTCCCATCCAAGTACTAACCAGGCCCGACCCTGCTTAGCTTCCGAGATCGGACGAGATCAGGCGTACTCAGGCCGGTGTGGCCGTAAGCGAAAGGCAATCTCAAAAAGTGGATGAAATTGCATATACTGTAGCCATAATTTGTAGCACAGATTGTTGGATGAAATACAAACTAACCTTGCTTACTTATTTCAAAGCGAGGGCACATATTTCAGCCTTGTGGGAAAAAACGGACAAAGAGTTGAAATTCCACAAGGCAGTGACAAAAAGCTTACAGCACCTGGTATTCCCAGGCGGTCTCCCATCCAAGTACTAACCAGGCCCGACCCTGCTTAGCTTCCGAGATCGGACGAGATCAGGCGTACTCAGGCCGGTGTGGCCGTAAGCGAAAGGCAATCTCAAAAAGTGGATGAAATTGCATATACTGTAGCCATAATTTGTAGCACAGATTGTTGGATGAAATACAAACTAACCTTGCTTACTTATTTCAAAGCGAGGGCACATATTTCAGCCTTGTGGGAAAAAACGGACAAAGAGTTGAAATTCCACAAGGCAGTGACAAAAAGCTTACAGCACCTGGTATTCCCAGGCGGTCTCCCATCCAAGTACTAACCAGGCCCGACCCTGCTTAGCTTCCGAGATCGGACGAGATCAGGCGTACTCAGGCCGGTGTGGCCGTAAGCGAGAAACTATCTCTTGGTGCACCATGTAAAGTCAAAGTGAGCCTGATTAACAGCTGTTGCATTTCCACCATTTAGATAAGCATCTTTGTGTCACTCAAAAAGTGGAAGAAATTGCATATACTGTAGCCATAATTTGTAGCACAGATTGTTGGATGAAATACAAACTAACCTTGCTTACTTATTTCAAAGCGAGGGCACATATTTCAGCCTTGTGGGAAAAAACGGACAAAGAGTTGAAATTCCACAAGGCAGTGACAAAAAGCTTACAGCACCTGGTATTCCCAGGCGGTCTCCCATCCAAGTACTAACCAGGCCCGACCCTGCTTAGCTTCCGAGATCGGACGAGATCAGGCGTACTCAGGCCGGTGTGGCCGTAAGCGAAAGGCAATCTCAAAAAGTGGATGAAATTGCATATACTGTAGCCATAATTTGTAGCACAGATTGTTGGATGAAATACAAACTAACCTGCTTACTTATTTCAAAGCGAGGGCACATATTTCAGCCTTGTGGGAAAAAACGGACAAAGAGTTGAAATTCCACAAGGCAGTGACAAAAAGCTTACAGCACCTGGTATTCCCAGGCGGTCTCCCATCCAAGTACTAACCAGGCCCGACCCAGCTTAGCTTCCGAGATCGGACGAGATCAGGCGTACTCAGGCCGGTGTGGCCGTAAGCGAAAGGCAATCTCAAAAAGTGGATGAAATTGCATATACTGTAGCCATAATTTGTAGCACAGATTGTTGGATGAAATACAAACTAACCTGCTTACTTATTTCAAAGCGAGGGCACATATTTCAGCCTTGTGGGAAAAAACGGACAAAGAGTTGAAATTCCACAAGGCAGTGACAAAAAGCTTACAGCACCTGGTATTCCCAGGCGGTCTCCCATCCAAGTAACTAACCAGGCCCGACCCTGCTTAGCTTCCGAGATCGGACGAGATCACGCGTACTCAGGCCGGTGTGGCCGTAAGCTAAAGGCAATCTCAAAAAGTGGATGAAATTGCATATACTGTAGCCATAATTTGTAGCACAGATTGTTGGATGAAATACAAACTAACCTTTGCTTACTTATTTCAAAGCGAGGGCACATATTTCAGCCTGTGGGAAAAAACGGACAAAGAGTTGAAATTCCACAAGGCAGTGACAAAAAGCTTACAGCACCTGGTATTCCCAGGCGGTCTCCCATCCCAAGTACTAACCAGGCCGACCTGCTTAGCTTCCGAGATCGGACGAGATCAGGCGTACTCAGGCCGGTGTGGCCGTAAGCGAAAGGCAATCTCAAAAAGTGGATGAAATTGCATATACTGTAGCCAATAATTTGTAGCACAGATTGTTGGATGAAATACAAACTAACCTTGCTTACTTATTTCAAAGCGAGGGCACATATTTCAGCCTTTGTGGGAAAAAACGGACAAAGAGTTGGAAATTCCACAAGGCAGTGACAAAAAGCTTACAGCACCTGGTATTCCCAGGCGGTCTCCCATCCAAGTACTAACCAGGCCGACCCTGCTTAGCTTCCGAGATCGGACGAGATCAGGCGTACTCAGGCCGGTGTGGCCGTAAGCGAAAGGCAATCTCAAAAAGTGGATGAAATTGCATATACTGTAGCCATAATTTGTAGCACAGATTGTTGGATGAAATACAAACTAACCTTGCTTACTTATTTCAAAGCGAGGGCACATATTTTCAGCCTTGTGGAAAAAAACGGACAAAGAGTTGAAATCCACAAGGCAGTGACAAAAAGCTTACAGCACCTGGTATTCCCAGGCGGTCTCCCATCCAAGTACTAACCAGGCCCGACCCTGCTTAGTTTCCGAGATCGGACGAGATCAGGCGTACTCAGGCCGGTATGGCCGTAAGCGAGAACCTATCTCTTGGTGCACCATGTAAAGTCAAAGTGAGCTGATTAACAGCTGTTGCATTTCACCATTTAGATAAGCATCTTTGTGTCACTCAAAAAGTGGAAGAATTGCATATACTGTAGCCATAATTTGTAGCACAGATTGTTGGATGAAATACAAACTAACCTTGCTTACTTATTTCAAAGCGAGGGCACATATTTCAGCCTTGTGGGAAAAAACGGACAAAGAGTTGAAATTCCACAAGGCAGTGACAAAAGCTTACAGCACCTGGTATTCCCAGGCGGTCTCCATCCAAGTACTAACCAGGCCCGACCCTTGCTTAGCTTCCGAGATCGGACGAGATCAGGCGTACTCAGGCCGGTGTGGCCGTAAGCGAAAGGCAATCTCAAAAAGTGGATGAAATTGCATATACTGTAGCCATAATTTGTAGCACAGATTGTTGGATGAAATACAAACTAACCTTGCTTACTTATTTCAAAGCGAGGGCACATATTTCAGCCTTGTGGGAAAAAACGGACAAAGAGTTGAAATTCCACAAGGCAGTGACAAAAAGCTTACAGCACCTGGTATTCCCAGGCGGTCTCCCATCCAAGTACTAACCAGGCCCGACCCTGCTTAGCTTCCGAGATCGGACGAGATCAGGCGTACTCAGGCCGGTGTGGCCGTAAGCGAAAGGCAATCTCAAAAGTGGATGAAAATTGCATATACTGTAGCCATAATTTGTAGCACAGATTGTTGGATGAAATACAAACTAACCTTGCTTACTTATTTCAAAGCGAGGGCACATATTTCAGCCTTGTGGGAAAAAACGGACAAAGAGTTGAAATTCCACAAGGCAGTGACAAAAAGCTTACAGCACCTGGTATTCCCAGGCGGTCCTCCCATCCAAGTACTAACCAGGCCCGACCCTGCTTAGCTTCCGAGATCGGACGAGATCAGGCGTACTCAGGCCGGTGTGGCCGTAAGCGAGAACTATCTCTTGGTGCACCATGTAAAGTCAAAGTGAGCCTGATTAACAGCTGTTGCATTTCCACCATTTAGATAAGCATCTTGTGTCACTCAAAAAGTGGAAGAAATTGCATATACTGTAGCCATAATTTGTAGCACAGATTGTTGGATGAAATACAAACTAACCTTGCTTACTTATTTCAAAGCGAGGGCACATATTTCAGCCTTGTGGGAAAAAACGGACAAAGAGTTGAAATTCCACAAGGCAGTGACAAAAAGCTTACAGCACCTGGTATTCCCAGGCGGTCTCCCATCCAAGTACTAACCAGGCCCGACCCAGCTTAGCTTCCGAGATCGGACGAGATCAGGCGTACTCAGGCCGGTGTGGCCGTAAGCGAAAGGCAATCTCAAAAAGTGGATGAAATTGCATATACTGTAGCCATAATTTGTAGCACAGATTGTTGGATGAAATACAAACTAACCTTGCTACTTATTTCAAAGCGAGGGCACATATTTCAGCCTTGTGGAAAAAACGGACAAAGAGTTGAAATTCCACAAGGCAGTGACAAAAAGCTTACAGCACCTGGTATTCCCAGGCGGTCTCCCATCCAAGTACTAACCAGGCCCGACCCTGCTTAGCTTCCGAGATCGGACGAGATCACGCGTACTCAGGCCGGTGTGGCCGTAAGCTAAAGGCAATCTCAAAAAGTGGATGAAATTGCATATACTGTAGCCATAATTTGTAGCACAGATTGTTGGATGAAATACAAACTAACCTTGCTTACTTATTCAAAGCGAGGGCACATATTTCAGCCTTGTGGGAAAAAAACGGACAAAGAGTTGAAATTCCACAAGGCAGTGACAAAAAGCTTACAGCACCTGGTATTCCCAGGCGGTCTCCCATCCAAGTACTAACCAGGCCCGACCCTGCTTAGCTTCAGAGATCGGACGAGATCAGGCGTACTCAGGCCGGTGTGGCCGTAAGCGAGAAACTATCTCTTGGTGCACTATGTAAAGTCAAAGTGAGCCTGATTAACAGCTGTTGCATTTCCACCATTTAGATAAGCATCTTTGTGTCACTCAAAAAGTGGAAGAAATTGCATATACTGTAGCCATAATTTGTAGCACAGATTGTTGGATGAAATACAAACTAACCTTGCTTACTTATTTCAAAGCGAGGGCACATATTTCAGCCTTGTGGGAAAAAAAACGGACAAAGAGTTGAAATTCCACAAGGCAGTGACAAAAAGCTTACAGCACCTGGTATTCCCAGGCGGTCTCCCATCCAGTACTAACCAGGCCCGACCCTGCTTAGCTTCCGAGATCGGACGAGATCAGGCGTACTCAGGCCGGTGTGGCCGTAAGCGAGAAACTATCTCTTGGTGCACCATGTAAAGTCAAAGTGAGCCTGATTAACAGCTGTTGCATTTCCACCATTTAGATAAGCATCTTTGTGTCACTCAAAAAGTGGAAGAAATTGCATATACTGTAGCCATAATTTGTAGCACAGATTGTTGGATGAAATACAAACTAACCTTGCTTACTTATTCAAAGCGAGGGCACATATTTCAGCCTTGTGGGAAAAAACGGACAAAGAGTTGAAATTCCAACAAGGCAGTGACAAAAAGCTTACAGCACCTGGTATTCCCAGGCGGTCTCCCATCCAAGTACTAACCAGGACCGACCCTGCTTAGCTTCCGAGATCGGACGAGATCAGGCGTACTCAGGCCGGTGTGGCCGTAAGCGAAAGGCAATCTCAAAAAGTGGATGAAATTGCATATACTGTAGCCATAATTTGTAGCACAGATTGTTGGATGAAATACAAACTAACCTTGCTTACTTATTTCAAAGCGAGGGCACATATTTCAGCCTTGTGGGAAAAAACGGCCAAAGAGTTGAAATTCCACAAGGCAGTGACAAAAAGCTTACAGCACCTGGTATTCCCAGGCGGTCTCCCATCCAAGTACTAACCAGGCCCGACCCTGCTTAGCTTCGGAGATCGGACGAGATCAGGCGTACTCAGGCCGGTGTGGCCGTAAGCGAAAGGCAATCTCAAAAAGTGGATGAAATTGCATATACTGTAGCCATAATTTGTAGCACAGATTGTTTGATGAAATACAAACTAACCTTGCTTACTTATTTCAAAGCGAGGGCACATATTTCAGCCTTGTGGGAAAAAACGGACAAAGAGTTGAAATTCCACAAGGCAGTGACAAAAAGCTTACAGCACCTGGTATTCCCAGGCGGTCTCCCATCCAAGTACTAACCAGGCCCGACCCTGCTTAGCTTCCGAGATCGGACGAGATCAGGCGTACTCAGGCCGGTGTGGCCGTAAGCGAGAAACTATCTCTTGGTGCACCATGTAAAGTCAAAGTGAGCCTGATTAACAGCTGTTGCATTTCCACCATTTAGATAAGCATCTTTGTGTCACTCAAAAAGTGGAAGAAATTGCATATACTGTAGCCATAATTTGTAGCACAGATTGTTGGATGAAATACAAACTAACCTTGCTTACTTATTTCAAAGCGAGGGCACATATTTCAGCCTTGTGGGAAAAAAACGGACAAAGAGTTGAAATTCCACAAGGCAGTGACAAAAAGCTTACAGCACCTGGTATTCCCAGGCGGTCTCCCATCCAAGTACTAACCAGGACCGACCCTGCTTAGCTTCCGAGATCGGACGAGATCAGGCGTACTCAGGCCGGTGTGGCCGTAAGCGAAAGGTAATCTCAAAAAGTGGATGAAATTGCATATACTGTAGCCATAATTTGTAGCACAGATTGTTGGATGAAATACAAACTAACCTTGCTTACTTATTTCAAAGCGAGGGCACATATTTCAGCCTTGTGGGAAAAAACGGACAAAGAGTTGAAATTCCACAAGGCAGTGACAAAAAGCTTACAGCACCTGGTATTCCCAGGCGGTCTCCCATCCAAGTACTAACCAGGGCCCGACCCTGCTTAGCTTCCGAGATCGGACGAGATCAGCGAGAAATTGCATATACTGTAGCCATAATTTGCAGCACAGATTGTTGGATGAAATACAAACTAACCTTGCTTACTTATTTCAAAGCGAGGGCACATATTTCAGCCTTGTGGGAAAAAAACGGACAAAGAGTTGAAATTCCACAAGGCAGTGACAAAAAGCGTACAGCACCTGGTATTCCCAGGCGGTCTCCCATCCAAGTACTAACCAGGCCCGACCCTGCTTAGCTTCGAGATCGGACGAGATCAGGCGTACTCAGGCCGGTGTGGGCCGTAAGCGAAAGGCAATCTCAAAAGTGGAAGAAATTGCATATACTGTAGCCATAATTTGTAGCACAGATTGTTGGATGAAATACAAACTAACCTTGCTTACTTATTTCAAAGCGAGGGCACATATTTCAGCCTTGTGGGAAAAAACGGACAAAGAGTTGAAATTCCACAAGGCAGTGACAAAAAGCTTACAGCACCTGGTATTCCCAGGCGGTCTCCCATCCAAGTACTAACCAGGCCCGACCCTGCTTAGCTTCCGAGATCGGACGAGATCAGGCGTACTCAGGCCGGTGTGGCCGGTAAGCGAGAAACTATCTCTTGGTGCACCATGTAAAGTCAAAGTGAGCCTGATTAACAGCTGTTGCATTTCCACCATTTAGATAAGCATCTTTGTGTCACTCAAAAAGTGGAAGAAATTGCATATACTGTAGCCATAATTTGTAGCACAGATTGTTGGATGAAAATACAAACTAACCTTGCTTACTTATTTCAAAGCGAGGGCACATATTTCAGCCTTGTGGGAAAAAAACGGACAAAGAGTTGAAATTCCACCAAGGCAGTGACAAAAAGCTTACAGCACCTGGTATTCCCAGGCGGTCTCCCATCCAAGTACTAACCAGGACCGACCCTGCTTAGCTTCCGAGATCGGACGAGATCAGGCGTACTCAGGCCGGTGTGGCCGTAAGCGAAAGGCTAATCTCAAAAAGTGGATGAAATTGCATATACTGTAGCCATAATTTGTAGCACAGATTGTTGGATGAAATACAAACTAACCTTGCTTACTTATTTCAAAGCGAGGGCACATATTTCAGCCTTGTGGGAAAAAACGGACAAAGAGTTGAAATTCCACAAGGCAGTGACAAAAAGCTTACAGCACCTGGTATTCCCAGGCGGTCTCCCATCCAAGTACTAACCAGGCCCGACCCTGCTTAGCTTCCGAGATCGGACGAGATCAGCGAGAAATTGCATATACTGTAGCCATAATTTGCAGCACAGATTGTTGGATGAAATACAAACTAACCTTGCTTACTTATTTCAAAGCGAGGGCACATATTTCAGCCTTGTGGGAAAAAACGGACAAAGAGTTGAAATTCCACAAGGCAGTGACAAAAAGCTTACAGCACCTGGTATTCCCAGGCGGTCTCCCATCCAAGTACTAACCAGGCCCGACCCTGCTTAGCTTCCGAGATCGGACGAGATCAGGCGTACTCAGGCCGGTGTGGCCGTAAGCGAAAGGCAATCTCAAAAAGTGGAAGAAATTGCATATACTGTAGCCATAATTTGTAGCACAGATTGTTGGATGAAATACAAACTAACCTTGCTTACTTATTTCAAAGCGAGGGCACATATTTCAGCCTTGTGGGAAAAAACGGACAAAGAGTTGAAATTCCACAAGGCAGTGACAAAAAGCTTACAGCACCTGGTATTCCCAGGCGGTCTCCCATCCAAGTACTAACCAGGCCCGACCCTGCTTAGCTTCCGAGATCGGACGAGATCAGGCGTACTCAGGCCGGTGTGGCCGTAAGCGAAAGGCAATCTCAAAAAGTGGATGAAATTGCATATACTGTAGCCATAATTTGTAGCACAGATTGTTGGATGAAATACAAACTAACCTTGCTTACTTATTTCAAAGCGAGGGCACATATTTCAGCCTTGTGGGAAAAAACGGACAAAGAGTTGAAATTCCACAAGGCAGTGACAAAAAGCGTACAGCACCTGGTATTCCCAGGCGGTCTCCCATCAAGTACTAACCAGGCCCGACCTGCTTAGCTTCCGAGATCGGACGAGATCAGGCGTACTCAGGCCGGTGTGGCCGTAAGCGAAAGGCAATCTCAAAAAGTGGATGAAATTGCATATACTGTAGCCATAATTTGTAGCACAGATTGTTGGATGAAATACAAACTAACCTTGCTTACTTATTTCAAAGCGAGGGCACATATTTCAGCCTTGTGGGAAAAAACGGACAAAGAGTTGAAATTCCACAAGGCAGTGACAAAAAGCTTACAGCACCTGGTATTCCCAGGCGGTCCTCCCATCCAAGTACTAACCAGGCCCGACCCTGCTTAGCTTCCGAGATCAGACGAGATCAGGCGTACTCAGGCCGGTGTGGCCGTAAGCGAGAAACTATCTCTTGGTGCACCATGTAAAGTCAAAGTGAGCCTGATTAACAGCTGTTGCATTTCCACCATTTAGATAAGCATCTTTGTGTCACCTCAAAAAGTGGAAGAAATTGCATATACTGTAGCCATAATTTGTAGCACAGATTGTTGGATGAAATACAAACTAACCTTGGCTTACTTATTTCAAAGCGAGGGCACATATTTCAGCCTTGTGGGGAAAAAAACGGGACAAAGAAGTTGAAATTCCACAAGGCAGTGACAAAAGCTTACAGCACCTGGTATTCCCCAGGCGGTCCTCCCATCCAAGTACTAACCAGGCCCGACCCTGCTTAGCTTCTCCGAGATCGGACGAGATCAGCGAGAAATTGCATATACTGTAGGCCATAATTTTGCAGCACAGATTGTTGGATGAAATACAAACTAACCTTGCTTACTTATTCAAAGGCGAGGGCACATATTTCAGCCTTGTGGGAAAAAACGGACAAAGAGTTGAAATTCCACAAGGCAGTGACAAAAGCTTACAGCACCTGGTATTCCCAGGCGGTCTCCCATCCAAGTACTAACCAGGGCCCGACCCTGCTTAGCTTCCGAGATCGGACGAGATCAGGCGTACTCAGGCCGGTGTGGGCCGTAAGCGAGAAACTATCTCTTGTGCACTATGTAAAGTCAAAGTGAGCCTGATTAACAGCTGTTGCATTTCCACCATTTAGATAAGCATCTTTGTGTCACTCAAAAAGTGGAAGAAATTGCATATACTGTAGCCATAATTTGTAGCACAGATTGTTGGATGAAATACAAACTAACCTTGCTTACTTATTCAAAGCGAGGGCACATATTTCAGCCTTGTGGGAAAAAAACGGACAAAGAGTTGAAATTCCACAAGGCAGTGACAAAAAGCTTACAGCACCTGGTATTCCCAGGCGGTCTCCCATCCAAGTACTAACCAGGCCCGACCCTGCTTAGCTTCCGAGATCGGACGAGATCAGGCGTACTCAGGCCGGTGTGGCCGTAAGCGAAAGGCAATCTCAAAAAGTGGAAGAAAATTGCATATACTGTAGCCATAATTTGTAGCACAGATTGTTGGATGAAATACAAACTAACCTTGCTTACTTATTTCAAAGCGAGGGCACATATTTCAGCCTTGTGGGAAAAAACGGACAAAGAGTTGAAATTCCACAAGGCAGTGACAAAAAGCTTACAGCACCTGGTATTCCCAGGCGGTCTCCCATCCAAGTACTAACCAGGCCCGACCCTGCTTAGCTTCCGAGATCGGACGAGATCAGGCGTACTCAGGCCGGTGTGGCCGTAAGCGAAAGGCAATCTCAAAAAGTGGAAGAAATTGCATATACTGTAGCCATAATTTGTAGCACAGATTGTTGGATGAAATACAAACTAACCTTGCTTACTTATTTCAAAGCGAGGGCACATATTTCAGCCTTGTGGGAAAAAACGGACAAAGAGTTGAAATTCCACAAGGCAGTGACAAAAAGCGTACAGCACCTGGTATTCCCAGGCGGTCTCCCATCCAAGTACTAACCAGGCCCGACCCTGCTTAGCTTCCGAGATCGGACGAGATCAGGCGTACTCAGGCCGGTGTGGCCGTAAGCGAAAGGCAATCTCAAAAAGTGGATGAAATTGCATATACTGTAGCCATAATTTGTAGCACAGATTGTTGGATGAAATACAAACTAACCTTGCTTACTTATTTCAAAGCGAGGGCACATATTTCAGCCTTGTGGGAAAAAACGGACAAAGAGTTGAAATTCCACAAGGCAGTGACAAAAAGCTTACAGCACCTGGTATTCCCAGGCGGTCTCCCATCCAAGTACTAACCAGGCCCGACCCTGCTTAGCTTCCGAGATCAGACGAGATCAGGCGTACTCAGGCCGGTGTGGCCGTAAGCGAGAAACTATCTCTTGGTGCACCATGTAAAGTCAAAGTGAGCCTGATTAACAGCTGTTGCATTTCCACCATTTAGATAAGCATCTTGTGTCACTCAAAAAGTGGAAGAAATTGCATATACTGTAGCCATAATTTGTAGCACAGATTGTTGGATGAAATACAAACTAACCTTGCTTACTTATTTCAAAGCGAGGGCACATATTTCAGCCTTGTGGGAAAAAACGGACAAAGAGTTGAAATTCCACAAGGCAGTGACAAAAAGCTTACAGCACCTGGTATTCCCAGGCGGTCTCCCATCCAAGTACTAACCAGGACCGACCCTGCTTAGCTTCCGAGATCGGACGAGATCAGGCGTACTCAGCCGGTGTGGCCGTAAGCGAAAGGTAATCTCAAAAAGTGGATGAAATTGCATATACTGTAGCCATAATTTGTAGCACAGATTGTTGGATGAAATACAAACTAACCTTGCTTACTTATTTCAAAGCGAGGGCACATATTTCAGCCTTGTGGGAAAAAAACGGACAAAGAGTTGAAATTCCACAAGGCAGTGACAAAAAGCTTACAGCACCTGGTATTCCCAGGCCCGACCCTGCTTAGCTTCCGAGATCGGACGAGATCAGCGAGAAATTGCATATACTGTAGCCATAATTTGCAGCACAGATTGTTGGATGAAATACAAACTAACTTGCTTACTTATTTCAAAGCGAGGGCACATATTTCAGCCTTGTGGGAAAAAACGGACAAAGAGTTGAAATTCCACAAGGCAGTGACAAAAAGCTTACAGCACCTGGTATTCCCAGGCCCGACCCTGCTTAGCTTCCGAGATCGGACGAGATCAGCGAGAAATTGCATATACTGTAGCCATAATTTGCAGCACAGATTGTTGATGAAATACAAACTAACCTTGCTTACTTATTTCAAAGCGAGGGCACATATTTCAGCCTTGTGGGAAAAAACGGACAAAGAGTTGAAATTCCACAAGGCAGTGACAAAAAGCTTACAGCACCTGGTATTCCCGGGCGGTCCTCCCATCCAAGTACTAACCAGGTCCCGACCCTGCTTAGCTTCCGAGATCGGACGAGATCAGCGAGAAATTGCATATACTGTAGCCATAATTTGCAGCACAGATTGTTGGATGAAATACAAACTAACCTTGCTTACTTATTTCAAAGCGAGGGCACATATTTCAGCCTTGTGGGAAAAAAAACGGACAAAGAGTTGAAATTCCACAAGGCAGTGACAAAAAGCTTACAGCACCTGGTATTCCCAGGCGGTCTCCCATCCAAGTACTAACCAGGCCCGACCCTGCTTAGCTTCCGAGATCGGACGAGATCAGGCGTACTCAGGCCGGTGTGGCCGTAAGCGAGAAACTATCTCTTGGTGCACTATGTAAAGTCAAAGTGAGCCTGATTAACAGCTGTTGCATTTCCACCATTTAGATAAGCATCTTTGTGTCACTCAAAAAGTGGAAGAAATTGCATATACTGTAGCCATATTTGTAGCACAGATTGTTGGATGAAAATACAAACTAACCTTGCTTACTTATTTCAAAGCGAGGGCACATATTTCAGCCTTGTGGGAAAAAACGGACAAAGAGTTGAAATTCCACAAGGCAGTGACAAAAAAGCTTACAGCACCTGGTATTCCCAGGCGGTCTCCCATCCAAGTACTAAACAGGCCCGACCCTGCTTAGCTTCCGAGATCGGACGAGATCAGGCGGTACTCAGGCCGTGGTGTGGCCGTAAGCGAAAGGCAATCTCAAAAAGTGGAAGAAATTGCATATACTGTAGCCATAATTTGTAGCACAGATTGTTGGATGAAATACAAACTAACCTTGCTTACTTATTTCAAAGCGAGGGCACATATTTCAGCCTTGTGGGAAAAAACGGACAAAGAGTTGAAATTCCACAAGGCAGTGACAAAAAGCTTACAGCACCTGGTATTCCCAGGCGGTCTCCCATCCAAGTACTAACCAGGCCCGACCCTGCTTAGCTTCCGAGATCGGACGAGATCAGGCGTACTCAGCCGGTGTGGCCGTAAGCGAAAGGCAATCTCAAAAAGTGGATGAAATTGCATATACTGTAGCCATAATTTGTAGCACAGATTGTTGGATGAAATACAAACTAACCTTGCTTACTTATTTCAAAGCGAGGGCACATATTTCAGCCTTGTGGGAAAAAACGGACAAAGAGTTGAAATTCCACAAGGCAGTGACAAAAAGCTTACAGCACCTGGTATTCCCAGGCGGTCTCCCCATCCAAGTACTAACCAGGCCCGACCCTGCTTAGCTTCCGAGATCGGACGAGATCAGGCGTACTCAGGCCGGTGTGGCCGTAAGCGAAAGGCAATCTCAAAAAGTGGATGAATTGCATATACTGTAGCCATAATTTGTAGCACAGATTGTTGGATGAAATACAAACTAACCTTGCTTACTTATTTCAAAGCGAGGGCACATATTTCAGCCTTGTGGGAAAAAACGGACAAAGAGTTGAAATTCCACAAGGCAGTGACAAAAAGCTTACAGCACCTGGTATTCCCAGGCGGTCTCCCATCCAAGTACTAACCAGGCCCGACCCTGCTTAGCTTCCGAGATCAGACGAGATCAGGCGTACTCAGGCCGGTGTGGCCGTAAGCGAGAAACTATCTCTTGGTGCACCATGTAAAGTCAAAGTGAGCCTGATTAACAGCTGTTGCATTTCCACCATTTAGATAAGCATCTTTGTGTCACTCAAAAAGTGGAAGAAATTGCATATACTGTAGCCATAATTTGTAGCACAGATTGTTGGATGAAATACAAACTAACCTTGCTTACTTATTTCAAAGCGAGGGCACATATTTCAGCCTTGTGGGAAAAAACGGACAAAGAGTTGAAATTCCACAAGGCAGTGACAAAAGCTTACAGCACCTGGTATTCCCAGGCGGTCTCCCATCCAAGTACTAACCAGGACCGACCCTGCTTAGCTTCCGAGATCGGACGAGCATCAGGCGTACTCAGGCCGGTGTGGCCGTAAGCGAAAGGTAATCTCAAAAAGTGGATGAAATTGCATATACTGTAGCCATAATTTGTAGCACAGATTGTTGGATGAAATACAAACTAACCTTGCTTACTTATTTCAAAGCGAGGGCACATATTTCAGCCTTGTGGGAAAAAACGGACAAAGAGTTGAAATTCCACAAGGCAGTGACAAAAAGCTTACAGCACCTGGTATTCCCAGGCCCGACCCTGCTTAGCTTCCGAGATCGGACGAGATCAGCGAGAAATTGCATATACTGTAGCCATAATTTGCAGCACAGATTGTTGGATGAAATACAAACTAACCTTGCTTACTTATTTCAAAGCGAGGGCACATATTTCAGCCTTGTGGGAAAAAACGGACAAAGAGTTGAAATTCCACAAGGCAGTGACAAAAGCTTACAGCACCTGGTATTCCCAGGCGGTCTCCCATCCAAGTACTAACCAGGCCCGACCCTGCTTAGCTTCCGAGATCGGACGAGATCAGGCGTACTCAGGCCGGTGTGGCCGTAAGCGAAAGGCAATCTCAAAAAGTGGAAGAAATTGCATATACTGTAGCCATAATTTGTAGCACAGATTGTTGGATGAAATACAAACTAACCTTGCTTACTTATTTCAAAGCGAGGGCACATATTTCAGCCTTGTGGGAAAAAACGGACAAAGAGTTGAAATTCCACAAGGCAGTGACAAAAAGCGTACAGCACCTGGTATTCCCAGGCGGTCTCCCATCCAAGTACTAACCAGGCCCGACCCTGCTTAGCTTCCGAGATCGGACGAGATCAGGCGTACTCAGGCCGGTG
>NW_023493937.1:2500-12500 GCF_013265735.2 Oncorhynchus mykiss | reverse complement strand
CGACCCTGCTTAGCTTCCGAGATCGGACGAGATCAGGCGTACTCAGGCCGGTGTGGCCGTAAGCGAGAAACTATCTCTTGGTGCACTATGTAAAGTCAAAGTGAGCCTGATTAACAGCTGTTGCATTTCCACCATTTAGATAAGCATCTTTGTGTCACTCAAAAAGTGGAAGAAATTGCATATACTGTAGCCATAATTTGTAGCACAGATTGTTGGATGAAATACAAACTAACCTTGCTTACTTATTTCAAAGCGAGGGCACATATTTCAGCCTTGTGGGAAAAAACGGACAAAGAGTTGAAATTCCACAAGGCAGTGACAAAAAGCTTACAGCACCTGGTATTCCCAGGCGGTCTCCCATCCAAGTACTAACCAGGCCCGACCCTGCTTAGCTTCCGAGATCGGACGAGATCAGGCGTACTCAGGCCGGTGTGGCCGTAAGCGAGAAACTATCTCTTGGTGCACTATGTAAAGTCAAAGTGAGCCTGATTAACAGCTGTTGCATTTCCACCATTTAGATAAGCATCTTTGTGTCACTCAAAAAGTGGAAGAAATTGCATATACTGTAGCCATAATTTGTAGCACAGATTGTTGGATGAAATACAAACTAACCTTGCTTACTTATTTCAAAGCGAGGGCACATATTTCAGCCTTGTGGGAAAAAACGGACAAAGAGTTGAAATTCCACAAGGCAGTGACAAAAAGCTTACAGCACCTGGTATTCCCAGGCGGTCTCCCATCCAAGTACTAACCAGGCCCGACCCTGCTTAGCTTCCGAGATCGGACGAGATCAGGCGTACTCAGGCCGGTGTGGCCGTAAGCGAGAAACTATCTCTTGGTGCACTATGTAAAGTCAAAGTGAGCCTGATTAACAGCTGTTGCATTTCCACCATTTAGATAAGCATCTTTGTGTCACTCAAAAAGTGGAAGAAATTGCATATACTGTAGCCATAATTTGTAGCACAGATTGTTGGATGAAATACAAACTAACCTTGCTTACTTATTTCAAAGCGAGGGCACATATTTCAGCCTTGTGGGAAAAAACGGACAAAGAGTTGAAATTCCACAAGGCAGTGACAAAAAGCTTACAGCACCTGGTATTCCCAGGCGGTCTCCCATCCAAGTACTAACCAGGCCCGACCCTGCTTAGCTTCCGAGATCGGACGAGATCAGCGAGAAATTGCATATACTGTAGCCATAATTTGTAGCACAGATTGTTGGATGAAATACAAACTAACCTTGCTTACTTATTTCAAAGCGAGGGCACATATTTCAGCCTTGTGGGAAAAAACGGACAAAGAGTTGAAATTCCACAAGGCAGTGACAAAAAGCTTACAGCACCTGGTATTCCCAGGCGGTCTCCCATCCAAGTACTAACCAGGCCCGACCCTGCTTAGCTTCCGAGATCGGACGAGATCAGGCGTACTCAGGCCGGTGTGGCCGTAAGCGAAAGGCAATCTCAAAAAGTGGATGAAATTGCATATACTGTAGCCATAATTTGTAGCACAGATTGTTGGATGAAATACAAACTAACCTTGCTTACTTATTTCAAAGCGAGGGCACATATTTCAGCCTTGTGGGAAAAAACGGACAAAGAGTTGAAATTCCACAAGGCAGTGACAAAAAGCTTACAGCACCTGGTATTCCCAGGCGGTCTCCCATCCAAGTACTAACCAGGCCCGACCCTGCTTAGCTTCCGAGATCGGACGAGATCAGGCGTACTCAGGCCGGTGTGGCCGTAAGCGAAAGGCAATCTCAAAAAGTGGATGAAATTGCATATACTGTAGCCATAATTTGTAGCACAGATTGTTGGATGAAATACAAACTAACCTTGCTTACTTATTTCAAAGCGAGGGCACATATTTCAGCCTTGTGGGAAAAAACGGACAAAGAGTTGAAATTCCACAAGGCAGTGACAAAAAGCTTACAGCACCTGGTATTCCCAGGCGGTCTCCCATCCAAGTACTAACCAGGCCCGACCCTGCTTAGCTTCCGAGATCGGACGAGATCAGCGAGAAATTGCATATACTGTAGCCATAATTTGTAGCACAGATTGTTGGATGAAATACAAACTAACCTTGCTTACTTATTTCAAAGCGAGGGCACATATTTCAGCCTTGTGGGAAAAAACGGACAAAGAGTTGAAATTCCACAAGGCAGTGACAAAAAGCTTACAGCACCTGGTATTCCCAGGCGGTCTCCCATCCAAGTACTAACCAGGCCCGACCCTGCTTAGCTTCCGAGATCGGACGAGATCAGGCGTACTCAGGCCGGTGTGGCCGTAAGCGAGAAACTATCTCTTGGTGCACTATGTAAAGTCAAAGTGAGCCTGATTAACAGCTGTTGCATTTCCACCATTTAGATAAGCATCTTTGTGTCACTCAAAAAGTGGAAGAAATTGCATATACTGTAGCCATAATTTGTAGCACAGATTGTTGGATGAAATACAAACTAACCTTGCTTACTTATTTCAAAGCGAGGGCACATATTTCAGCCTTGTGGGAAAAAACGGACAAAGAGTTGAAATTCCACAAGGCAGTGACAAAAAGCTTACAGCACCTGGTATTCCCAGGCGGTCTCCCATCCAAGTACTAACCAGGCCCGACCCTGCTTAGCTTCCGAGATCGGACGAGATCAGGCGTACTCAGGCCGGTGTGGCCGTAAGCGAAAGGCAATCTCAAAAAGTGGATGAAATTGCATATACTGTAGCCATAATTTGTAGCACAGATTGTTGGATGAAATACAAACTAACCTTGCTTACTTATTTCAAAGCGAGGGCACATATTTCAGCCTTGTGGGAAAAAACGGACAAAGAGTTGAAATTCCACAAGGCAGTGACAAAAAGCTTACAGCACCTGGTATTCCCAGGCGGTCTCCCATCCAAGTACTAACCAGGCCCGACCCTGCTTAGCTTCCGAGATCGGACGAGATCAGGCGTACTCAGGCCGGTGTGGCCGTAAGCGAAAGGCAATCTCAAAAAGTGGATGAAATTGCATATACTGTAGCCATAATTTGTAGCACAGATTGTTGGATGAAATACAAACTAACCTTGCTTACTTATTTCAAAGCGAGGGCACATATTTCAGCCTTGTGGGAAAAAACGGACAAAGAGTTGAAATTCCACAAGGCAGTGACAAAAAGCTTACAGCACCTGGTATTCCCAGGCGGTCTCCCATCCAAGTACTAACCAGGCCCGACCCTGCTTAGCTTCCGAGATCGGACGAGATCAGGCGTACTCAGGCCGGTGTGGCCGTAAGCGAAAGGCAATCTCAAAAAGTGGATGAAATTGCATATACTGTAGCCATAATTTGTAGCACAGATTGTTGGATGAAATACAAACTAACCTTGCTTACTTATTTCAAAGCGAGGGCACATATTTCAGCCTTGTGGGAAAAAACGGACAAAGAGTTGAAATTCCACAAGGCAGTGACAAAAAGCTTACAGCACCTGGTATTCCCAGGCGGTCTCCCATCCAAGTACTAACCAGGCCCGACCCTGCTTAGCTTCCGAGATCGGACGAGATCAGGCGTACTCAGGCCGGTGTGGCCGTAAGCGAAAGGCAATCTCAAAAAGTGGATGAAATTGCATATACTGTAGCCATAATTTGTAGCACAGATTGTTGGATGAAATACAAACTAACCTTGCTTACTTATTTCAAAGCGAGGGCACATATTTCAGCCTTGTGGGAAAAAACGGACAAAGAGTTGAAATTCCACAAGGCAGTGACAAAAAGCTTACAGCACCTGGTATTCCCAGGCGGTCTCCCATCCAAGTACTAACCAGGCCCGACCCTGCTTAGCTTCCGAGATCGGACGAGATCAGGCGTACTCAGGCCGGTGTGGCCGTAAGCAAAAGGCAATCTCAAAAAGTGGATGAAATTGCATATACTGTAGCCATAATTTGTAGCACAGATTGTTGGATGAAATACAAACTAACCTTGCTTACTTATTTCAAAGCGAGGGCACATATTTCAGCCTTGTGGGAAAAAACGGACAAAGAGTTGAAATTCCACAAGGCAGTGACAAAAAGCTTACAGCACCTGGTATTCCCAGGCGGTCTCCCATCCAAGTACTAACCAGGCCCGACCCTGCTTAGCTTCCGAGATCGGACGAGATCAGGCGTACTCAGGCCGGTGTGGCCGTAAGCGAGAAACTATCTCTTGGTGCACTATGTAAAGTCAAAGTGAGCCTGATTAACAGCTGTTGCATTTCCACCATTTAGATAAGCATCTTTGTGTCACTCAAAAAGTGGAAGAAATTGCATATACTGTAGCCATAATTTGTAGCACAGATTGTTGGATGAAATACAAACTAACCTTGCTTACTTATTTCAAAGCGAGGGCACATATTTCAGCCTTGTGGGAAAAAACGGACAAAGAGTTGAAATTCCACAAGGCAGTGACAAAAAGCTTACAGCACCTGGTATTCCCAGGCGGTCTCCCATCCAAGTACTAACCAGGCCCGACCCTGCTTAGCTTCCGAGATCGGACGAGATCAGGCGTACTCAGGCCGGTGTGGCCGTAAGCGAAAGGCAATCTCAAAAAGTGGATGAAATTGCATATACTGTAGCCATAATTTGTAGCACAGATTGTTGGATGAAATACAAACTAACCTTGCTTACTTATTTCAAAGCGAGGGCACATATTTCAGCCTTGTGGGAAAAAACGGACAAAGAGTTGAAATTCCACAAGGCAGTGACAAAAAGCTTACAGCACCTGGTATTCCCAGGCGGTCTCCCATCCAAGTACTAACCAGGCCCGACCCTGCTTAGCTTCCGAGATCGGACGAGATCAGGCGTACTCAGGCCGGTGTGGCCGTAAGCGAAAGGCAATCTCAAAAAGTGGATGAAATTGCATATACTGTAGCCATAATTTGTAGCACAGATTGTTGGATGAAATACAAACTAACCTTGCTTACTTATTTCAAAGCGAGGGCACATATTTCAGCCTTGTGGGAAAAAACGGACAAAGAGTTGAAATTCCACAAGGCAGTGACAAAAAGCTTACAGCACCTGGTATTCCCAGGCGGTCTCCCATCCAAGTACTAACCAGGCCCGACCCTGCTTAGCTTCCGAGATCGGACGAGATCAGGCGTACTCAGGCCGGTGTGGCCGTAAGCGAAAGGCAATCTCAAAAAGTGGATGAAATTGCATATACTGTAGCCATAATTTGTAGCACAGATTGTTGGATGAAATACAAACTAACCTTGCTTACTTATTTCAAAGCGAGGGCACATATTTCAGCCTTGTGGGAAAAAACGGACAAAGAGTTGAAATTCCACAAGGCAGTGACAAAAAGCTTACAGCACCTGGTATTCCCAGGCGGTCTCCCATCCAAGTACTAACCAGGCCCGACCCTGCTTAGCTTCCGAGATCGGACGAGATCAGGCGTACTCAGGCCGGTGTGGCCGTAAGCGAGAAACTATCTCTTGGTGCACCATGTAAAGTCAAAGTGAGCCTGATTAACAGCTGTTGCATTTCACCATTTAGATAAGCATCTTTGTGTCACTCAAAAAGTGGAAGAAATTGCATATACTGTAGCCATAATTTGTAGCACAGATTGTTGGATGAAATACAAACTAACCTTGCTTACTTATTTCAAAGCGAGGGCACATATTTCAGCCTTGTGGGAAAAAACGGACAAAGAGTTGAAATTCCACAAGGCAGTGACAAAAAGCTTACAGCACCTGGTATTCCCAGGCGGTCTCCCATCCAAGTACTAACCAGGCCCGACCCTGCTTAGCTTCCGAGATCGGACGAGATCAGGCGTACTCAGGCCGGTGTGGCCGTAAGCGAGAAACTATCTCTTGGTGCACTATGTAAAGTCAAAGTGAGCTGATTAACAGCTGTTGCATTCCACCATTTAGATAAGCATCTTTGTGTCACTCAAAAAGTGGAAGAAATTGCATATACTGTAGCCATAATTTGTAGCACAGATTGTTGGATGAAATACAAACTAACCTTGCTTACTTATTTCAAAGCGAGGGCACATATTTCAGCCTTGTGGGAAAAAACGGACAAAGAGTTGAAATTCCACAAGGCAGTGACAAAAAGCTTACAGCACCTGGTATTCCCAGGCGGTCTCCCATCCAAGTACTAACCAGGCCCGACCCTGCTTAGCTTCCGAGATCGGACGAGATCAGGCGTACTCAGGCCGGTGTGGCCGTAAGCGAAAGGCAATCTCAAAAAGTGGATGAAATTGCATATACTGTAGCCATAATTTGTAGCACAGATTGTTGGATGAAATACAAACTAACCTTGCTTACTTATTTCAAAGCGAGGGCACATATTTCAGCCTTGTGGGAAAAAACGGACAAAGAGTTGAAATTCCACAAGGCAGTGACAAAAAGCTTACAGCACCTGGTATTCCCAGGCGGTCTCCCATCCAAGTACTAACCAGGCCCGACCCTGCTTAGCTTCCGAGATCGGACGAGATCAGGCGTACTCAGGCCGGTGTGGCCGTAAGCAAAAGGCAATCTCAAAAAGTGGATGAAATTGCATATACTGTAGCCATAATTTGTAGCACAGATTGTTGGATGAAATACAAACTAACCTTGCTTACTTATTTCAAAGCGAGGGCACATATTTCAGCCTTGTGGGAAAAAACGGACAAAGAGTTGAAATTCCACAAGGCAGTGACAAAAAGCTTACAGCACCTGGTATTCCCAGGCGGTCTCCCATCCAAGTACTAACCAGGCCCGACCCTGCTTAGCTTCCGAGATCGGACGAGATCAGGCGTACTCAGGCCGGTGTGGCCGTAAGCGAAAGGCAATCTCAAAAAGTGGATGAAATTGCATATACTGTAGCCATAATTTGTAGCACAGATTGTTGGATGAAATACAAACTAACCTTGCTTACTTATTTCAAAGCGAGGGCACATATTTCAGCCTTGTGGGAAAAAAACGGACAAAGAGTTGAAATTCCACAAGGCAGTGACAAAAAGCTTACAGCACCTGGTATTCCCAGGCGGTCTCCCATCCAAGTACTAACCAGGCCCGACCCTGCTTAGCTTCCGAGATCGGACGAGATCAGGCGTACTCAGGCCGGTGTGGCCGTAAGCGAGAAACTATCTCTTGGTGCACTATGTAAAGTCAAAGTGAGCCTGATTAACAGCTGTTGCATTCCACCATTTAGATAAGCATCTTTGTGTCACTCAAAAAGTGGAAGAAATTGCATATACTGTAGCCATAATTTGTAGCACAGATTGTTGGATGAAATACAAACTAACCTTGCTTACTTATTTCAAAGCGAGGGCACATATTTCAGCCTTGTGGGAAAAAAACGGACAAAGAGTTGAAATTCCACAAGGCAGTGACAAAAAGCTTACAGCACCTGGTATTCCCAGGCGGTCTCCCATCCAAGTACTAACCAGGCCCGACCCTGCTTAGCTTCCGAGATCGGACGAGATCAGGCGTACTCAGGCCGGTGTGGCCGTAAGCGAGAAACTATCTCTTGTGCACTATGTAAAGTCAAAGTGAGCCTGATTAACAGGTTGCATTTCCACCATTTAGATAAGCATCTTTGTGTCACTCAAAAAGTGGAAGAAATTGCATATACTGTAGCCATAATTTGTAGCACAGATTGTTGGATGAAATACAAACTAACCTTGCTTACTTATTTCAAAGCGAGGGCACATATTTCAGCCTTGTGGGAAAAAACGGACAAAGAGTTGAAATTCCACAAGGCAGTGACAAAAAGCTTACAGCACCTGGTATTCCCAGGCGGTCTCCCATCCAAGTACTAACCAGGCCCGACCCTGCTTAGCTTCCGAGATCGGACGAGATCAGGCGTACTCAGGCCGGTGTGGCCGTAAGCGAGAAACTATCTCTTGGTGCACTATGTAAAGTCAAAGTGAGCCTGATTAACAGCTGTTGCATTCCACCATTTAGATAAGCATCTTTGTGTCACTCAAAAAGTGGAAGAAATTGCATATACTGTAGCCATAATTTGTAGCACAGATTGTTGGATGAAATACAAACTAACCTTGCTTACTTATTTCAAAGCGAGGGCACATATTTCAGCCTTGTGGGAAAAAACGGACAAAGAGTTGAAATTCCACAAGGCAGTGACAAAAAGCTTACAGCACCTGGTATTCCCAGGCGGTCCCATCCAAGTACTAACCAGGCCCGACCCTGCTTAGCTTCCGAGATCGGACGAGATCAGGCGTACTCAGGCCGGTGTGGCCGTAAGCGAAAGGCAATCTCAAAAAGTGGATGAAATTGCATATACTGTAGCCATAATTTGTAGCACAGATTGTTGGATGAAATACAAACTAACCTTGCTTACTTATTTCAAAGCGAGGGCACATATTTCAGCCTTGTGGGAAAAAACGGACAAAGAGTTGAAATTCCACAAGGCAGTGACAAAAAGCTTACAGCACCTGGTATTCCCAGGCGGTCTCCCATCCAAGTACTAACCAGGCCCGACCCTGCTTAGCTTCCGAGATCGGACGAGATCAGGCGTACTCAGGCCGGTGTGGCCGTAAGCGAAAGGCAATCTCAAAAAGTGGATGAAATTGCATATACTGTAGCCATAATTTGTAGCACAGATTGTTGGATGAAATACAAACTAACCTTGCTTACTTATTTCAAAGCGAGGGCACATATTTCAGCCTTGTGGGAAAAAACGGACAAAGAGTTGAAATTCCACAAGGCAGTGACAAAAAGCTTACAGCACCTGGTATTCCCAGGCGGTCTCCCATCCAAGTACTAACCAGGCCCGACCCTGCTTAGCTTCCGAGATCGGACGAGATCAGGCGTACTCAGGCCGGTGTGGCCGTAAGCGAAAGGCAATCTCAAAAAGTGGATGAAATTGCATATACTGTAGCCATAATTTGTAGCACAGATTGTTGGATGAAATACAAACTAACCTTGCTTACTTATTTCAAAGCGAGGGCACATATTTCAGCCTTGTGGGAAAAAACGGACAAAGAGTTGAAATTCCACAAGGCAGTGACAAAAAGCTTACAGCACCTGGTATTCCCAGGCGGTCTCCCATCCAAGTACTAACCAGGCCCGACCCTGCTTAGCTTCCGAGATCGGACGAGATCAGGCGTACTCAGGCCGGTGTGGCCGTAAGCGAGAGAAACTATCTTGGTGCACTATGTAAAGTCAAAGTGAGCCTGATTAACAGCTGTTGCATTTCCACCATTTAGATAAGCATCTTTGTGTCACTCAAAAAGTGGAAGAAATTGCATATACTGTAGCCATAATTTGTAGCACAGATTGTTGGATGAAATACAAACTAACCTTGCTTACTTATTTCAAAGCGAGGGCACATATTTCAGCCTTGTGGGAAAAAACGGACAAAGAGTTGAAATTCCACAAGGCAGTGACAAAAAGCTTACAGCACCTGGTATTCCCAGGCGGTCTCCCATCCAAGTACTAACCAGGCCCGACCCTGCTTAGCTTCCGAGATCGGACGAGATCAGGCGTACTCAGGCCGGTGTGGCCGTAAGCGAAAGGCAATCTCAAAAAGTGGATGAAATTGCATATACTGTAGCCATAATTTGTAGCACAGATTGTTGGATGAAATACAAACTAACCTTGCTTACTTATTTCAAAGCGAGGGCACATATTTCAGCCTTGTGGGAAAAAACGGACAAAGAGTTGAAATTCCACAAGGCAGTGACAAAAAGCTTACAGCACCTGGTATTCCCAGGCGGTCTCCCATCCAAGTACTAACCAGGCCCGACCCTGCTTAGCTTCCGAGATCGGACGAGATCAGGCGTACTCAGGCCGGTGTGGCCGTAAGCGAAAGGCAATCTCAAAAAGTGGATGAAATTGCATATACTGTAGCCATAATTTGTAGCACAGATTGTTGGATGAAATACAAACTAACCTTGCTTACTTATTTCAAAGCGAGGGCACATATTTCAGCCTTGTGGGAAAAAAACGGACAAAGAGTTGAAATTCCACAAGGCAGTGACAAAAAGCTTACAGCACCTGGTATTCCCAGGCGGTCTCCCATCCAAGTACTAACCAGGCCCGACCCTGCTTAGCTT
>NW_023493936.1:75000-86231 GCF_013265735.2 Oncorhynchus mykiss | reverse complement strand
TTATAGACACTTTAAGAAATCGCGATGGATGCAGATTGCTATTAATCCTCCGTGCAACTGGTGATTGAAAATGTGCAACTGGTGATTGAAAACGTGCACCTGGTCACCCAAAACACGGTTCTCTATGCGGTTAGCGGTGTTCCATCTATTCATGTCCGCTTATGGCGCACCCTACTACGGACCTTTAGCAATGGGGGCCGGCCCGAATTATTTATGGAAGGTCTGATGATGATTTTTTTTTTTTTTTCACCATCTCTTTCTCTCTCTGCCGGGGCCGGCCAAGAGTGCTTTATGGACGGTTTAAAACATGACTATGGATGCAAATGCTCATTTTCCTCCGTGCACCTGGTGATTGAAAACGTGCATCTGGTAACCCAAAAATTATAAAAGGGTTTTAAATACTTTTACCCGTCATTCTATTGATATAGCCCGCTAGGGGAGTGCCCCACTACGGCCCTCTCTCTGTCAGGGCCGTCCTTGGGTGCTTTTTACACACTTTAAGAAATCACGATGGATGCAGATTGCTATTAATCCTCCGTGCAACTGGTGATTGAAAACGTGCATCTGGTAACCCAAAATTTCAAATATGGTTCAAAATGAATTTAAAGGCACCCCTCTCATTGTTGCCCGCTATGGGAGCACCCCACTAAGGCCCTGTCTCGGTCGGGCCCGTCCTGAGTGCTTTATAGACACTTTAAGAAATCGCGATGGATGCAGATTGCTATTAATCCTCCGTGCAACTGGTGATTGAAAATGTGCAACTGGTGATTGAAAACGTGCACCTGGTCACCCAAAACACGGTTCTCTATGCGGTTAGCGGTGTTCCATCTATTCATGTCCGCTTATGGCGCACCCTACTACGGACCTTTAGCAATGGGGGCCGGCCCGAATTATTTATGGAAGGTCTGATGATGATTTTTTTTTTTTTTTTCACCATCTCTTTCTCTCTCTGCCGGGGCCGGCCAAGAGTGCTTTATGGACGGTTTAAAACATGACTATGGATGCAAATGCTCATTTTCCTCCGTGCACCTGGTGATTGAAAACGTGCATCTGGTAACCCAAAAATTATAAAAGGGTTTTAAATACTTTTACCCGTCATTCTATTGATATAGCCCGCTAGGGGAGTGCCCCACTACGGCCCTCTCTCTGTCAGGGCCGTCCTTGGGTGCTTTTTACACACTTTAAGAAATCACGATGGATGCAGATTGCTATTAATCCTCCGTGCAACTGGTGATTGAAAACGTGCATCTGGTAACCCAAAATTTCAAATATGGTTCAAAATGAATTTAAAGGCACCCCTCTCATTGTTGCCCGCTATGGGAGCACCCCACTAAGGCCCTGTCTCGGTCGGGCCCGTCCTGAGTGCTTTATAGACACTTTAAGAAATCGCGATGGATGCAGATTGCTATTAATCCTCCGTGCAACTGGTGATTGAAAATGTGCAACTGGTGATTGAAAACGTGCACCTGGTCACCCAAAACACGGTTCTCTATGCGGTTAGCGGTGTTCCATCTATTCATGTCCGCTTATGGCGCACCCTACTACGGACCTTTAGCAATGGGGGCCGGCCCGAATTATTTATGGAAGGTCTGATGATGATTTTTTTTTTTTTTTCACCATCTCTTTCTCTCTCTGCCGGGGCCGGCCAAGAGTGCTTTATGGACGGTTTAAAACATGACTATGGATGCAAATGCTCATTTTCCTCCGTGCACCTGGTGATTGAAAACGTGCATCTGGTAACCCAAAAATTATAAAAGGGTTTTAAATACTTTTACCCGTCATTCTATTGATATAGCCCGCTAGGGGAGTGCCCCACTACGGCCCTCTCTCTGTCAGGGCCGTCCTTGGGTGCTTTTTACACACTTTAAGAAATCACGATGGATGCAGATTGCTATTAATCCTCCGTGCAACTGGTGATTGAAAACGTGCATCTGGTAACCCAAAATTTCAAATATGGTTCAAAATGAATTTAAAGGCACCCCTCTCATTGTTGCCCGCTATGGGAGCACCCCACTAAGGCCCTGTCTCGGTCGGGCCCGTCCTGAGTGCTTTATAGACACTTTAAGAAATCGCGATGGATGCAGATTGCTATTAATCCTCCGTGCAACTGGTGATTGAAAATGTGCAACTGGTGATTGAAAACGTGCACCTGGTCACCCAAAACACGGTTCTCTATGCGGTTAGCGGTGTTCCATCTATTCATGTCCGCTTATGGCGCACCCTACTACGGACCTTTAGCAATGGGGGCCGGCCCGAATTATTTATGGAAGGTCTGATGATGATTTTTTTTTTTTTTTCACCATCTCTTTCTCTCTCTGCCGGGGCCGGCCAAGAGTGCTTTATGGACGGTTTAAAACATGACTATGGATGCAAATGCTCATTTTCCTCCGTGCACCTGGTGATTGAAAACGTGCATCTGGTAACCCAAAAATTATAAAAGGGTTTTAAATACTTTTACCCGTCATTCTATTGATATAGCCCGCTAGGGGAGTGCCCCACTACGGCCCTCTCTCTGTCAGGGCCGTCCTTGGGTGCTTTTTACACACTTTAAGAAATCACGATGGATGCAGATTGCTATTAATCCTCCGTGCAACTGGTGATTGAAAACGTGCATCTGGTAACCCAAAATTTCAAATATGGTTCAAAATGAATTTAAAGGCACCCCTCTCATTGTTGCCCGCTATGGGAGCACCCCACTAAGGCCCTGTCTCGGTCGGGCCCGTCCTGAGTGCTTTATAGACACTTTAAGAAATCGCGATGGATGCAGATTGCTATTAATCCTCCGTGCAACTGGTGATTGAAAATGTGCAACTGGTGATTGAAAACGTGCACCTGGTCACCCAAAACACGGTTCTCTATGCGGTTAGCGGTGTTCCATCTATTCATGTCCGCTTATGGCGCACCCTACTACGGACCTTTAGCAATGGGGGCCGGCCCGAATTATTTATGGAAGGTCTGATGATGATTTTTTTTTTTTTTTCACCATCTCTTTCTCTCTCTGCCGGGGCCGGCCAAGAGTGCTTTATGGACGGTTTAAAACATGACTATGGATGCAAATGCTCATTTTCCTCCGTGCACCTGGTGATTGAAAACGTGCATCTGGTAACCCAAAAATTATAAAAGGGTTTTAAATACTTTTACCCGTCATTCTATTGATATAGCCCGCTAGGGGAGTGCCCCACTACGGCCCTCTCTCTGTCAGGGCCGTCCTTGGGTGCTTTTTACACACTTTAAGAAATCACGATGGATGCAGATTGCTATTAATCCTCCGTGCAACTGGTGATTGAAAACGTGCATCTGGTAACCCAAAATTTCAAATATGGTTCAAAATGAATTTAAAGGCACCCCTCTCATTGTTGCCCGCTATGGGAGCACCCCACTAAGGCCCTGTCTCGGTCGGGCCCGTCCTGAGTGCTTTATAGACACTTTAAGAAATCGCGATGGATGCAGATTGCTATTAATCCTCCGTGCAACTGGTGATTGAAAATGTGCAACTGGTGATTGAAAACGTGCACCTGGTCACCCAAAACACGGTTCTCTATGCGGTTAGCGGTGTTCCATCTATTCATGTCCGCTTATGGCGCACCCTACTACGGACCTTTAGCAATGGGGGCCGGCCCGAATTATTTATGGAAGGTCTGATGATGATTTTTTTTTTTTTTTCACCATCTCTTTCTCTCTCTGCCGGGGCCGGCCAAGAGTGCTTTATGGACGGTTTAAAACATGACTATGGATGCAAATGCTCATTTTCCTCCGTGCACCTGGTGATTGAAAACGTGCATCTGGTAACCCAAAAATTATAAAAGGGTTTTAAATACTTTTACCCGTCATTCTATTGATATAGCCCGCTAGGGGAGTGCCCCACTACGGCCCTCTCTCTGTCAGGGCCGTCCTTGGGTGCTTTTTACACACTTTAAGAAATCACGATGGATGCAGATTGCTATTAATCCTCCGTGCAACTGGTGATTGAAAACGTGCATCTGGTAACCCAAAATTTCAAATATGGTTCAAAATGAATTTAAAGGCACCCCTCTCATTGTTGCCCGCTATGGGAGCACCCCACTAAGGCCCTGTCTCGGTCGGGCCCGTCCTGAGTGCTTTATAGACACTTTAAGAAATCGCGATGGATGCAGATTGCTATTAATCCTCCGTGCAACTGGTGATTGAAAATGTGCAACTGGTGATTGAAAACGTGCACCTGGTCACCCAAAACACGGTTCTCTATGCGGTTAGCGGTGTTCCATCTATTCATGTCCGCTTATGGCGCACCCTACTACGGACCTTTAGCAATGGGGGCCGGCCCGAATTATTTATGGAAGGTCTGATGATGATTTTTTTTTTTTTTTCACCATCTCTTTCTCTCTCTGCCGGGGCCGGCCAAGAGTGCTTTATGGACGGTTTAAAACATGACTATGGATGCAAATGCTCATTTTCCTCCGTGCACCTGGTGATTGAAAACGTGCATCTGGTAACCCAAAAATTATAAAAGGGTTTTAAATACTTTTACCCGTCATTCTATTGATATAGCCCGCTAGGGGAGTGCCCCACTACGGCCCTCTCTCTGTCAGGGCCGTCCTTGGGTGCTTTTTACACACTTTAAGAAATCACGATGGATGCAGATTGCTATTAATCCTCCGTGCAACTGGTGATTGAAAACGTGCATCTGGTAACCCAAAATTTCAAATATGGTTCAAAATGAATTTAAAGGCACCCCTCTCATTGTTGCCCGCTATGGGAGCACCCCACTAAGGCCCTGTCTCGGTCGGGCCCGTCCTGAGTGCTTTATAGACACTTTAAGAAATCGCGATGGATGCAGATTGCTATTAATCCTCCGTGCAACTGGTGATTGAAAATGTGCAACTGGTGATTGAAAACGTGCACCTGGTCACCCAAAACACGGTTCTCTATGCGGTTAGCGGTGTTCCATCTATTCATGTCCGCTTATGGCGCACCCTACTACGGACCTTTAGCAATGGGGGCCGGCCCGAATTATTTATGGAAGGTCTGATGATGATTTTTTTTTTTTTTTCACCATCTCTTTCTCTCTCTGCCGGGGCCGGCCAAGAGTGCTTTATGGACGGTTTAAAACATGACTATGGATGCAAATGCTCATTTTCCTCCGTGCACCTGGTGATTGAAAACGTGCATCTGGTAACCCAAAAATTATAAAAGGGTTTTAAATACTTTTACCCGTCATTCTATTGATATAGCCCGCTAGGGGAGTGCCCCACTACGGCCCTCTCTCTGTCAGGGCCGTCCTTGGGTGCTTTTTACACACTTTAAGAAATCACGATGGATGCAGATTGCTATTAATCCTCCGTGCAACTGGTGATTGAAAACGTGCATCTGGTAACCCAAAATTTCAAATATGGTTCAAAATGAATTTAAAGGCACCCCTCTCATTGTTGCCCGCTATGGGAGCACCCCACTAAGGCCCTGTCTCGGTCGGGCCCGTCCTGAGTGCTTTATAGACACTTTAAGAAATCGCGATGGATGCAGATTGCTATTAATCCTCCGTGCAACTGGTGATTGAAAATGTGCAACTGGTGATTGAAAACGTGCACCTGGTCACCCAAAACACGGTTCTCTATGCGGTTAGCGGTGTTCCATCTATTCATGTCCGCTTATGGCGCACCCTACTACGGACCTTTAGCAATGGGGGCCGGCCCGAATTATTTATGGAAGGTCTGATGATGATTTTTTTTTTTTTTCACCATCTCTTTCTCTCTCTGCCGGGGCCGGCCAAGAGTGCTTTATGGACGGTTTAAAACATGACTATGGATGCAAATGCTCATTTTCCTCCGTGCACCTGGTGATTGAAAACGTGCATCTGGTAACCCAAAAATTATAAAAGGGTTTTAAATACTTTTACCCGTCATTCTATTGATATAGCCCGCTAGGGGAGTGCCCCACTACGGCCCTCTCTCTGTCAGGGCCGTCCTTGGGTGCTTTTTACACACTTTAAGAAATCACGATGGATGCAGATTGCTATTAATCCTCCGTGCAACTGGTGATTGAAAACGTGCATCTGGTAACCCAAAATTTCAAATATGGTTCAAAATGAATTTAAAGGCACCCCTCTCATTGTTGCCCGCTATGGGAGCACCCCACTAAGGCCCTGTCTCGGTCGGGCCCGTCCTGAGTGCTTTATAGACACTTTAAGAAATCGCGATGGATGCAGATTGCTATTAATCCTCCGTGCAACTGGTGATTGAAAATGTGCAACTGGTGATTGAAAACGTGCACCTGGTCACCCAAAACACGGTTCTCTATGCGGTTAGCGGTGTTCCATCTATTCATGTCCGCTTATGGCGCACCCTACTACGGACCTTTAGCAATGGGGGCCGGCCCGAATTATTTATGGAAGGTCTGATGATGATTTTTTTTTTTTTTTCACCATCTCTTTCTCTCTCTGCCGGGGCCGGCCAAGAGTGCTTTATGGACGGTTTAAAACATGACTATGGATGCAAATGCTCATTTTCCTCCGTGCACCTGGTGATTGAAAACGTGCATCTGGTAACCCAAAAATTATAAAAGGGTTTTAAATACTTTTACCCGTCATTCTATTGATATAGCCCGCTAGGGGAGTGCCCCACTACGGCCCTCTCTCTGTCAGGGCCGTCCTTGGGTGCTTTTTACACACTTTAAGAAATCACGATGGATGCAGATTGCTATTAATCCTCCGTGCAACTGGTGATTGAAAACGTGCATCTGGTAACCCAAAATTTCAAATATGGTTCAAAATGAATTTAAAGGCACCCCTCTCATTGTTGCCCGCTATGGGAGCACCCCACTAAGGCCCTGTCTCGGTCGGGCCCGTCCTGAGTGCTTTATAGACACTTTAAGAAATCGCGATGGATGCAGATTGCTATTAATCCTCCGTGCAACTGGTGATTGAAAATGTGCAACTGGTGATTGAAAACGTGCACCTGGTCACCCAAAACACGGTTCTCTATGCGGTTAGCGGTGTTCCATCTATTCATGTCCGCTTATGGCGCACCCTACTACGGACCTTTAGCAATGGGGGCCGGCCCGAATTATTTATGGAAGGTCTGATGATGATTTTTTTTTTTTTTTCACCATCTCTTTCTCTCTCTGCCGGGGCCGGCCAAGAGTGCTTTATGGACGGTTTAAAACATGACTATGGATGCAAATGCTCATTTTCCTCCGTGCACCTGGTGATTGAAAACGTGCATCTGGTAACCCAAAAATTATAAAAGGGTTTTAAATACTTTTACCCGTCATTCTATTGATATAGCCCGCTAGGGGAGTGCCCCACTACGGCCCTCTCTCTGTCAGGGCCGTCCTTGGGTGCTTTTTACACACTTTAAGAAATCACGATGGATGCAGATTGCTATTAATCCTCCGTGCAACTGGTGATTGAAAACGTGCATCTGGTAACCCAAAATTTCAAATATGGTTCAAAATGAATTTAAAGGCACCCCTCTCATTGTTGCCCGCTATGGGAGCACCCCACTAAGGCCCTGTCTCGGTCGGGCCCGTCCTGAGTGCTTTATAGACACTTTAAGAAATCGCGATGGATGCAGATTGCTATTAATCCTCCGTGCAACTGGTGATTGAAAATGTGCAACTGGTGATTGAAAACGTGCACCTGGTCACCCAAAACACGGTTCTCTATGCGGTTAGCGGTGTTCCATCTATTCATGTCCGCTTATGGCGCACCCTACTACGGACCTTTAGCAATGGGGGCCGGCCCGAATTATTTATGGAAGGTCTGATGATGATTTTTTTTTTTTTTTCACCATCTCTTTCTCTCTCTGCCGGGGCCGGCCAAGAGTGCTTTATGGACGGTTTAAAACATGACTATGGATGCAAATGCTCATTTTCCTCCGTGCACCTGGTGATTGAAAACGTGCATCTGGTAACCCAAAAATTATAAAAGGGTTTTAAATACTTTTACCCGTCATTCTATTGATATAGCCCGCTAGGGGAGTGCCCCACTACGGCCCTCTCTCTGTCAGGGCCGTCCTTGGGTGCTTTTTACACACTTTAAGAAATCACGATGGATGCAGATTGCTATTAATCCTCCGTGCAACTGGTGATTGAAAACGTGCATCTGGTAACCCAAAATTTCAAATATGGTTCAAAATGAATTTAAAGGCACCCCTCTCATTGTTGCCCGCTATGGGAGCACCCCACTAAGGCCCTGTCTCGGTCGGGCCCGTCCTGAGTGCTTTATAGACACTTTAAGAAATCGCGATGGATGCAGATTGCTATTAATCCTCCGTGCAACTGGTGATTGAAAATGTGCAACTGGTGATTGAAAACGTGCACCTGGTCACCCAAAACACGGTTCTCTATGCGGTTAGCGGTGTTCCATCTATTCATGTCCGCTTATGGCGCACCCTACTACGGACCTTTAGCAATGGGGGCCGGCCCGAATTATTTATGGAAGGTCTGATGATGATTTTTTTTTTTTTTTCACCATCTCTTTCTCTCTCTGCCGGGGCCGGCCAAGAGTGCTTTATGGACGGTTTAAAACATGACTATGGATGCAAATGCTCATTTTCCTCCGTGCACCTGGTGATTGAAAACGTGCATCTGGTAACCCAAAAATTATAAAAGGGTTTTAAATACTTTTACCCGTCATTCTATTGATATAGCCCGCTAGGGGAGTGCCCCACTACGGCCCTCTCTCTGTCAGGGCCGTCCTTGGGTGCTTTTTACACACTTTAAGAAATCACGATGGATGCAGATTGCTATTAATCCTCCGTGCAACTGGTGATTGAAAACGTGCATCTGGTAACCCAAAAATTATAAAACGGTTTTAAATACTTTTACCGGTCATTCTATTGATATAGCCCGCTATGGGAGCACCCCACTAAGGCCCTGTCTCGGTCGGGGCCGTCCTTCAGTGCTTTATATACAGTTTCATATATTACGATGGATGCAGATTGTGATTGTTTTCCAAAAGACCCGTGTGCATCTGGTAACCCAAAAATTATAAAACTGTTTTAAATCATTTTACCGGTCATTCTATTGATATAGCCCGCTAGGGGAGTACCCTACTACGGCCCTCTCTCGGTCAGGCCCGTCCTTAGGTGCTTTATATACAGTTTAAGATATTACGATGGATGCAGATTGTGATTGTTTTCCAAAAGACCCGTGTGCATCTGGTAACCCAAAAATTAAAATATGGTTCAAAACCCGGGTAACACCACTCTATTTACGGACATGACAGTAGAGCTTACCCCCTGGAGCTATTGACCTCCAGGCTTGTAGGCCCTTACTCACCACCCGGGTATCACCCCTCTATTTCGGGGATGATACCAGCAGGGGACCCCCCCCACCTCCACAACCTCGCATACCAGGTGAACCAGGGCACCCACACTTAAGCACCCCTCCTCGGACATTAAAGCAGATAACCGCGCTGTTATGAACCGCGTGCACCTGGTCACCCAAATGGAACTTGTGCACCTGGTCACCCAAAAGGACCGGCGTGCACCTGGTCACCCAAAGGCCGGCGTGCACCTGGTCACCCAAAAGGACCATGTGCACCTGGTCACCCAAAGGCCGGCGTGCACCTGGTCACCCAAAAGGACCGTGTGCACCTGGTCACCCAAAGGCCGGCGTGCACCTGGTCACCCAAAGGACCATGTGCACCTGGTCACCCAAAAGGACCATGTGCACCTGGTCACCCAAAGGCCGGCGTGCACCTGGTCACCCAAAAGGACCATGTGCACCTGGTCACCCAAAGGCCGGCGTGCACCTGGTCACCCAAAGGACCATGTGCACCTGGTCACCCAAAAGGACCATGTGCACCTGGTCACCCAAAGGCCGGCGTGCACCTGGTCACCCAAAGGACCATGTGCACCTGGTCACCCAAAGGCCGGCGTGCACCTGGTCACCCAAAGGACCATGTGCACCTGGTCACCCAAAGGCCGGCGTGCACCTGGTCACCCAAAGGACCATGTGCACCTGGTCACCCAAAAGGACCATGTGCACCTGGTCACCCAAAGGCCGGCGTGCACCTGGTCACCCAAAGGACCATGTGCACCTGGTCACCCAAAGGCCGGCGTGCACCTGGTCACCCAAAGGACCATGTGCACCTGGTCACCCAAAGGCCGGCGTGCACCTGGTCACCCAAAGGACCATGTGCACCTGGTCACCCAAAAGGACCATGTGCACCTGGTCACCCAAAGGCCGGCGTGCACCTGGTCACCCAAAGGACCATGTGCACCTGGTCACCCAAAAGAACCGTGTGCACCTGGTCACCCAAAGGCCGGCGTGCACCTGGTCACCCAAAGGACCATGTGCACCTGGTCACCCAAAAGGACCATGTGCACCTGGTCACCCAAAGGCCGGCGTGCACCTGGTCACCCAAAGGACCATGTGCACCTGGTCACCCAAAAGAACCGTGTGCACCTGGTCACCCAAAGGCCGGCGTGCACCTGGTCACCCAAAGGACCATGTGCACCTGGTCACCCAAAAGGACCATGTGCACCTGGTCACCCAAAGGCCGGCGTGCACCTGGTCACCCAAAGGACCATGTGCACCTGGTCACCCAAAAGAACCGTGTGCACCTGGTCACCCAAAGGCCGGCGTGCACCTGGTCACCCAAAGGACCATGTGCACCTGGTCACCCAAAAGAACCGTGTGCACCTGGTCACCCAAAGGCCGGCGTGCACCTGGTCACCCAAAGGACCATGTGCACCTGGTCACCCAAAAGCCGGCGTGCACCTGGTCACCCAAATGGAACTTGTGCACCTGGTCACCCAAAAGCCGGCGTGCACCTGGTCACCCAAATGGAACTTGTGCACCTGGTCACCCAAAAGCCGGCGTGCACCTGGTCACCCAAATGGAACTTGTGCACCTGGTCACCCAAAAGACCGGCGTGCACCTGGTCACCCAAAAGCCGGCGTGCACCTGGTCACCCAAATGGAACTTGTGCACCTGGTCACCCAAAAATTATAAAACTGTCCAAAATGCATTTACCGGTCATTTTATTTATATAGCCCGCTAGGGGAGTAGCCCACTACGGCCCTCTCTTGGTCGGGGCCGTGCTTAGTGCTTTATGGACACTTTAAGATATTACGATGGATGCAGATTGTGATTGTTTTGCAAAAGACCCGTGTGCATCTGGTAACCCAAAAATTATAAAACTGTTCAAAATGCATTTAAAGCTATACCTGACCTTCATGCCCGCCAGGGGAGTAGCCCACTACGGCCCTCTCTCAGTGGGGGCCCTATTTGAGTGCTTTATGGACGGT
>NW_023493936.1:40000-65000 GCF_013265735.2 Oncorhynchus mykiss | reverse complement strand
TTTATGGAAGGTATGATTTTTTTTTTTTTTTCAACACTTTTCCCCTCTTTTTCTCTCTCTGCCGGGGCCGGCCCTGGGTGCTTTATGGACGGTTTAAAACATGACTATGGATGCAAATGCTCATTTTCCTCCGTGCACCTGGTGATTGAAAACGTGCATCTGGTAACCCAAAAATTATAAAAGGGTTTTAAATACTTTTACCCGTCATTCTATTGATATAGCCCGCTAGGGGAGTGCCCCACTACGGCCCTCTCTCTGTCAGGGCCGTCCTTGGGTGCTTTTTACACACTTTAAGAAATCACGATGGATGCAGATTGCTATTAATCCTCCGTGCAACTGGTGATTGAAAACGTGCATCTGGTAACCCAAAATTTCAAATATGGTTCAAAATGAATTTAAAGGCACCCCTCTCATTGTTGCCCGCTATGGGAGCACCCCACTAAGGCCCTGTCTCGGTCGGGCCCGTCCTGAGTGCTTTATAGACACTTTAAGAAATCGCGATGGATGCAGATTGCTATTAATCCTCCGTGCAACTGGTGATTGAAAATGTGCAACTGGTGATTGAAAACGTGCACCTGGTCACCCAAAACACGGTTCTCTATGCGGTTAGCGGTGTTCCATCTATTCATGTCCGCTTATGGCGCACCCTACTACGGACCTTTAGCAATGGGGGCCGGCCCGAATTATTTATGGAAGGTCTGATGATGATTTTTTTTTTTTTTTCACCATCTCTTTCTCTCTCTGCCGGGGCCGGCCAAGAGTGCTTTATGGACGGTTTAAAACATGACTATGGATGCAAATGCTCATTTTCCTCCGTGCACCTGGTGATTGAAAACGTGCATCTGGTAACCCAAAAATTATAAAAGGGTTTTAAATACTTTTACCCGTCATTCTATTGATATAGCCCGCTAGGGGAGTGCCCCACTACGGCCCTCTCTCTGTCAGGGCCGTCCTTGGGTGCTTTTTACACACTTTAAGAAATCACGATGGATGCAGATTGCTATTAATCCTCCGTGCAACTGGTGATTGAAAACGTGCATCTGGTAACCCAAAATTTCAAATATGGTTCAAAATGAATTTAAAGGCACCCCTCTCATTGTTGCCCGCTATGGGAGCACCCCACTAAGGCCCTGTCTCGGTCGGGCCCGTCCTGAGTGCTTTATAGACACTTTAAGAAATCGCGATGGATGCAGATTGCTATTAATCCTCCGTGCAACTGGTGATTGAAAATGTGCAACTGGTGATTGAAAACGTGCACCTGGTCACCCAAAACACGGTTCTCTATGCGGTTAGCGGTGTTCCATCTATTCATGTCCGCTTATGGCGCACCCTACTACGGACCTTTAGCAATGGGGGCCGGCCCGAATTATTTATGGAAGGTCTGATGATGATTTTTTTTTTTTTTTCACCATCTCTTTCTCTCTCTGCCGGGGCCGGCCAAGAGTGCTTTATGGACGGTTTAAAACATGACTATGGATGCAAATGCTCATTTTCCTCCGTGCACCTGGTGATTGAAAACGTGCATCTGGTAACCCAAAAATTATAAAAGGGTTTTAAATACTTTTACCCGTCATTCTATTGATATAGCCCGCTAGGGGAGTGCCCCACTACGGCCCTCTCTCTGTCAGGGCCGTCCTTGGGTGCTTTTTACACACTTTAAGAAATCACGATGGATGCAGATTGCTATTAATCCTCCGTGCAACTGGTGATTGAAAACGTGCATCTGGTAACCCAAAATTTCAAATATGGTTCAAAATGAATTTAAAGGCACCCCTCTCATTGTTGCCCGCTATGGGAGCACCCCACTAAGGCCCTGTCTCGGTCGGGCCCGTCCTGAGTGCTTTATAGACACTTTAAGAAATCGCGATGGATGCAGATTGCTATTAATCCTCCGTGCAACTGGTGATTGAAAATGTGCAACTGGTGATTGAAAACGTGCACCTGGTCACCCAAAACACGGTTCTCTATGCGGTTAGCGGTGTTCCATCTATTCATGTCCGCTTATGGCGCACCCTACTACGGACCTTTAGCAATGGGGGCCGGCCCGAATTATTTATGGAAGGTCTGATGATGATTTTTTTTTTTTTTTCACCATCTCTTTCTCTCTCTGCCGGGGCCGGCCAAGAGTGCTTTATGGACGGTTTAAAACATGACTATGGATGCAAATGCTCATTTTCCTCCGTGCACCTGGTGATTGAAAACGTGCATCTGGTAACCCAAAAATTATAAAAGGGTTTTAAATACTTTTACCCGTCATTCTATTGATATAGCCCGCTAGGGGAGTGCCCCACTACGGCCCTCTCTCTGTCAGGGCCGTCCTTGGGTGCTTTTTACACACTTTAAGAAATCACGATGGATGCAGATTGCTATTAATCCTCCGTGCAACTGGTGATTGAAAACGTGCATCTGGTAACCCAAAATTTCAAATATGGTTCAAAATGAATTTAAAGGCACCCCTCTCATTGTTGCCCGCTATGGGAGCACCCCACTAAGGCCCTGTCTCGGTCGGGCCCGTCCTGAGTGCTTTATAGACACTTTAAGAAATCGCGATGGATGCAGATTGCTATTAATCCTCCGTGCAACTGGTGATTGAAAATGTGCAACTGGTGATTGAAAACGTGCACCTGGTCACCCAAAACACGGTTCTCTATGCGGTTAGCGGTGTTCCATCTATTCATGTCCGCTTATGGCGCACCCTACTACGGACCTTTAGCAATGGGGGCCGGCCCGAATTATTTATGGAAGGTCTGATGATGATTTTTTTTTTTTTTTCACCATCTCTTTCTCTCTCTGCCGGGGCCGGCCAAGAGTGCTTTATGGACGGTTTAAAACATGACTATGGATGCAAATGCTCATTTTCCTCCGTGCACCTGGTGATTGAAAACGTGCATCTGGTAACCCAAAAATTATAAAAGGGTTTTAAATACTTTTACCCGTCATTCTATTGATATAGCCCGCTAGGGGAGTGCCCCACTACGGCCCTCTCTCTGTCAGGGCCGTCCTTGGGTGCTTTTTACACACTTTAAGAAATCACGATGGATGCAGATTGCTATTAATCCTCCGTGCAACTGGTGATTGAAAACGTGCATCTGGTAACCCAAAATTTCAAATATGGTTCAAAATGAATTTAAAGGCACCCCTCTCATTGTTGCCCGCTATGGGAGCACCCCACTAAGGCCCTGTCTCGGTCGGGCCCGTCCTGAGTGCTTTATAGACACTTTAAGAAATCGCGATGGATGCAGATTGCTATTAATCCTCCGTGCAACTGGTGATTGAAAATGTGCAACTGGTGATTGAAAACGTGCACCTGGTCACCCAAAACACGGTTCTCTATGCGGTTAGCGGTGTTCCATCTATTCATGTCCGCTTATGGCGCACCCTACTACGGACCTTTAGCAATGGGGGCCGGCCCGAATTATTTATGGAAGGTCTGATGATGATTTTTTTTTTTTTTTCACCATCTCTTTCTCTCTCTGCCGGGGCCGGCCAAGAGTGCTTTATGGACGGTTTAAAACATGACTATGGATGCAAATGCTCATTTTCCTCCGTGCACCTGGTGATTGAAAACGTGCATCTGGTAACCCAAAAATTATAAAAGGGTTTTAAATACTTTTACCCGTCATTCTATTGATATAGCCCGCTAGGGGAGTGCCCCACTACGGCCCTCTCTCTGTCAGGGCCGTCCTTGGGTGCTTTTTACACACTTTAAGAAATCACGATGGATGCAGATTGCTATTAATCCTCCGTGCAACTGGTGATTGAAAACGTGCATCTGGTAACCCAAAATTTCAAATATGGTTCAAAATGAATTTAAAGGCACCCCTCTCATTGTTGCCCGCTATGGGAGCACCCCACTAAGGCCCTGTCTCGGTCGGGCCCGTCCTGAGTGCTTTATAGACACTTTAAGAAATCGCGATGGATGCAGATTGCTATTAATCCTCCGTGCAACTGGTGATTGAAAATGTGCAACTGGTGATTGAAAACGTGCACCTGGTCACCCAAAACACGGTTCTCTATGCGGTTAGCGGTGTTCCATCTATTCATGTCCGCTTATGGCGCACCCTACTACGGACCTTTAGCAATGGGGGCCGGCCCGAATTATTTATGGAAGGTCTGATGATGATTTTTTTTTTTTTTTCACCATCTCTTTCTCTCTCTGCCGGGGCCGGCCAAGAGTGCTTTATGGACGGTTTAAAACATGACTATGGATGCAAATGCTCATTTTCCTCCGTGCACCTGGTGATTGAAAACGTGCATCTGGTAACCCAAAAATTATAAAAGGGTTTTAAATACTTTTACCCGTCATTCTATTGATATAGCCCGCTAGGGGAGTGCCCCACTACGGCCCTCTCTCTGTCAGGGCCGTCCTTGGGTGCTTTTTACACACTTTAAGAAATCACGATGGATGCAGATTGCTATTAATCCTCCGTGCAACTGGTGATTGAAAACGTGCATCTGGTAACCCAAAATTTCAAATATGGTTCAAAATGAATTTAAAGGCACCCCTCTCATTGTTGCCCGCTATGGGAGCACCCCACTAAGGCCCTGTCTCGGTCGGGCCCGTCCTGAGTGCTTTATAGACACTTTAAGAAATCGCGATGGATGCAGATTGCTATTAATCCTCCGTGCAACTGGTGATTGAAAATGTGCAACTGGTGATTGAAAACGTGCACCTGGTCACCCAAAACACGGTTCTCTATGCGGTTAGCGGTGTTCCATCTATTCATGTCCGCTTATGGCGCACCCTACTACGGACCTTTAGCAATGGGGGCCGGCCCGAATTATTTATGGAAGGTCTGATGATGATTTTTTTTTTTTTTTCACCATCTCTTTCTCTCTCTGCCGGGGCCGGCCAAGAGTGCTTTATGGACGGTTTAAAACATGACTATGGATGCAAATGCTCATTTTCCTCCGTGCACCTGGTGATTGAAAACGTGCATCTGGTAACCCAAAAATTATAAAAGGGTTTTAAATACTTTTACCCGTCATTCTATTGATATAGCCCGCTAGGGGAGTGCCCCACTACGGCCCTCTCTCTGTCAGGGCCGTCCTTGGGTGCTTTTTACACACTTTAAGAAATCACGATGGATGCAGATTGCTATTAATCCTCCGTGCAACTGGTGATTGAAAACGTGCATCTGGTAACCCAAAATTTCAAATATGGTTCAAAATGAATTTAAAGGCACCCCTCTCATTGTTGCCCGCTATGGGAGCACCCCACTAAGGCCCTGTCTCGGTCGGGCCCGTCCTGAGTGCTTTATAGACACTTTAAGAAATCGCGATGGATGCAGATTGCTATTAATCCTCCGTGCAACTGGTGATTGAAAATGTGCAACTGGTGATTGAAAACGTGCACCTGGTCACCCAAAACACGGTTCTCTATGCGGTTAGCGGTGTTCCATCTATTCATGTCCGCTTATGGCGCACCCTACTACGGACCTTTAGCAATGGGGGCCGGCCCGAATTATTTATGGAAGGTCTGATGATGATTTTTTTTTTTTTTTCACCATCTCTTTCTCTCTCTGCCGGGGCCGGCCAAGAGTGCTTTATGGACGGTTTAAAACATGACTATGGATGCAAATGCTCATTTTCCTCCGTGCACCTGGTGATTGAAAACGTGCATCTGGTAACCCAAAAATTATAAAAGGGTTTTAAATACTTTTACCCGTCATTCTATTGATATAGCCCGCTAGGGGAGTGCCCCACTACGGCCCTCTCTCTGTCAGGGCCGTCCTTGGGTGCTTTTTACACACTTTAAGAAATCACGATGGATGCAGATTGCTATTAATCCTCCGTGCAACTGGTGATTGAAAACGTGCATCTGGTAACCCAAAATTTCAAATATGGTTCAAAATGAATTTAAAGGCACCCCTCTCATTGTTGCCCGCTATGGGAGCACCCCACTAAGGCCCTGTCTCGGTCGGGCCCGTCCTGAGTGCTTTATAGACACTTTAAGAAATCGCGATGGATGCAGATTGCTATTAATCCTCCGTGCAACTGGTGATTGAAAATGTGCAACTGGTGATTGAAAACGTGCACCTGGTCACCCAAAACACGGTTCTCTATGCGGTTAGCGGTGTTCCATCTATTCATGTCCGCTTATGGCGCACCCTACTACGGACCTTTAGCAATGGGGGCCGGCCCGAATTATTTATGGAAGGTCTGATGATGATTTTTTTTTTTTTTTCACCATCTCTTTCTCTCTCTGCCGGGGCCGGCCAAGAGTGCTTTATGGACGGTTTAAAACATGACTATGGATGCAAATGCTCATTTTCCTCCGTGCACCTGGTGATTGAAAACGTGCATCTGGTAACCCAAAAATTATAAAAGGGTTTTAAATACTTTTACCCGTCATTCTATTGATATAGCCCGCTAGGGGAGTGCCCCACTACGGCCCTCTCTCTGTCAGGGCCGTCCTTGGGTGCTTTTTACACACTTTAAGAAATCACGATGGATGCAGATTGCTATTAATCCTCCGTGCAACTGGTGATTGAAAACGTGCATCTGGTAACCCAAAATTTCAAATATGGTTCAAAATGAATTTAAAGGCACCCCTCTCATTGTTGCCCGCTATGGGAGCACCCCACTAAGGCCCTGTCTCGGTCGGGCCCGTCCTGAGTGCTTTATAGACACTTTAAGAAATCGCGATGGATGCAGATTGCTATTAATCCTCCGTGCAACTGGTGATTGAAAATGTGCAACTGGTGATTGAAAACGTGCACCTGGTCACCCAAAACACGGTTCTCTATGCGGTTAGCGGTGTTCCATCTATTCATGTCCGCTTATGGCGCACCCTACTACGGACCTTTAGCAATGGGGGCCGGCCCGAATTATTTATGGAAGGTCTGATGATGATTTTTTTTTTTTTTTCACCATCTCTTTCTCTCTCTGCCGGGGCCGGCCAAGAGTGCTTTATGGACGGTTTAAAACATGACTATGGATGCAAATGCTCATTTTCCTCCGTGCACCTGGTGATTGAAAACGTGCATCTGGTAACCCAAAAATTATAAAAGGGTTTTAAATACTTTTACCCGTCATTCTATTGATATAGCCCGCTAGGGGAGTGCCCCACTACGGCCCTCTCTCTGTCAGGGCCGTCCTTGGGTGCTTTTTACACACTTTAAGAAATCACGATGGATGCAGATTGCTATTAATCCTCCGTGCAACTGGTGATTGAAAACGTGCATCTGGTAACCCAAAATTTCAAATATGGTTCAAAATGAATTTAAAGGCACCCCTCTCATTGTTGCCCGCTATGGGAGCACCCCACTAAGGCCCTGTCTCGGTCGGGCCCGTCCTGAGTGCTTTATAGACACTTTAAGAAATCGCGATGGATGCAGATTGCTATTAATCCTCCGTGCAACTGGTGATTGAAAATGTGCAACTGGTGATTGAAAACGTGCACCTGGTCACCCAAAACACGGTTCTCTATGCGGTTAGCGGTGTTCCATCTATTCATGTCCGCTTATGGCGCACCCTACTACGGACCTTTAGCAATGGGGGCCGGCCCGAATTATTTATGGAAGGTCTGATGATGATTTTTTTTTTTTTTTCACCATCTCTTTCTCTCTCTGCCGGGGCCGGCCAAGAGTGCTTTATGGACGGTTTAAAACATGACTATGGATGCAAATGCTCATTTTCCTCCGTGCACCTGGTGATTGAAAACGTGCATCTGGTAACCCAAAAATTATAAAAGGGTTTTAAATACTTTTACCCGTCATTCTATTGATATAGCCCGCTAGGGGAGTGCCCCACTACGGCCCTCTCTCTGTCAGGGCCGTCCTTGGGTGCTTTTTACACACTTTAAGAAATCACGATGGATGCAGATTGCTATTAATCCTCCGTGCAACTGGTGATTGAAAACGTGCATCTGGTAACCCAAAATTTCAAATATGGTTCAAAATGAATTTAAAGGCACCCCTCTCATTGTTGCCCGCTATGGGAGCACCCCACTAAGGCCCTGTCTCGGTCGGGCCCGTCCTGAGTGCTTTATAGACACTTTAAGAAATCGCGATGGATGCAGATTGCTATTAATCCTCCGTGCAACTGGTGATTGAAAATGTGCAACTGGTGATTGAAAACGTGCACCTGGTCACCCAAAACACGGTTCTCTATGCGGTTAGCGGTGTTCCATCTATTCATGTCCGCTTATGGCGCACCCTACTACGGACCTTTAGCAATGGGGGCCGGCCCGAATTATTTATGGAAGGTCTGATGATGATTTTTTTTTTTTTTTCACCATCTCTTTCTCTCTCTGCCGGGGCCGGCCAAGAGTGCTTTATGGACGGTTTAAAACATGACTATGGATGCAAATGCTCATTTTCCTCCGTGCACCTGGTGATTGAAAACGTGCATCTGGTAACCCAAAAATTATAAAAGGGTTTTAAATACTTTTACCCGTCATTCTATTGATATAGCCCGCTAGGGGAGTGCCCCACTACGGCCCTCTCTCTGTCAGGGCCGTCCTTGGGTGCTTTTTACACACTTTAAGAAATCACGATGGATGCAGATTGCTATTAATCCTCCGTGCAACTGGTGATTGAAAACGTGCATCTGGTAACCCAAAATTTCAAATATGGTTCAAAATGAATTTAAAGGCACCCCTCTCATTGTTGCCCGCTATGGGAGCACCCCACTAAGGCCCTGTCTCGGTCGGGCCCGTCCTGAGTGCTTTATAGACACTTTAAGAAATCGCGATGGATGCAGATTGCTATTAATCCTCCGTGCAACTGGTGATTGAAAATGTGCAACTGGTGATTGAAAACGTGCACCTGGTCACCCAAAACACGGTTCTCTATGCGGTTAGCGGTGTTCCATCTATTCATGTCCGCTTATGGCGCACCCTACTACGGACCTTTAGCAATGGGGGCCGGCCCGAATTATTTATGGAAGGTCTGATGATGATTTTTTTTTTTTTTTCACCATCTCTTTCTCTCTCTGCCGGGGCCGGCCAAGAGTGCTTTATGGACGGTTTAAAACATGACTATGGATGCAAATGCTCATTTTCCTCCGTGCACCTGGTGATTGAAAACGTGCATCTGGTAACCCAAAAATTATAAAAGGGTTTTAAATACTTTTACCCGTCATTCTATTGATATAGCCCGCTAGGGGAGTGCCCCACTACGGCCCTCTCTCTGTCAGGGCCGTCCTTGGGTGCTTTTTACACACTTTAAGAAATCACGATGGATGCAGATTGCTATTAATCCTCCGTGCAACTGGTGATTGAAAACGTGCATCTGGTAACCCAAAATTTCAAATATGGTTCAAAATGAATTTAAAGGCACCCCTCTCATTGTTGCCCGCTATGGGAGCACCCCACTAAGGCCCTGTCTCGGTCGGGCCCGTCCTGAGTGCTTTATAGACACTTTAAGAAATCGCGATGGATGCAGATTGCTATTAATCCTCCGTGCAACTGGTGATTGAAAATGTGCAACTGGTGATTGAAAACGTGCACCTGGTCACCCAAAACACGGTTCTCTATGCGGTTAGCGGTGTTCCATCTATTCATGTCCGCTTATGGCGCACCCTACTACGGACCTTTAGCAATGGGGGCCGGCCCGAATTATTTATGGAAGGTCTGATGATGATTTTTTTTTTTTTTTCACCATCTCTTTCTCTCTCTGCCGGGGCCGGCCAAGAGTGCTTTATGGACGGTTTAAAACATGACTATGGATGCAAATGCTCATTTTCCTCCGTGCACCTGGTGATTGAAAACGTGCATCTGGTAACCCAAAAATTATAAAAGGGTTTTAAATACTTTTACCCGTCATTCTATTGATATAGCCCGCTAGGGGAGTGCCCCACTACGGCCCTCTCTCTGTCAGGGCCGTCCTTGGGTGCTTTTTACACACTTTAAGAAATCACGATGGATGCAGATTGCTATTAATCCTCCGTGCAACTGGTGATTGAAAACGTGCATCTGGTAACCCAAAATTTCAAATATGGTTCAAAATGAATTTAAAGGCACCCCTCTCATTGTTGCCCGCTATGGGAGCACCCCACTAAGGCCCTGTCTCGGTCGGGCCCGTCCTGAGTGCTTTATAGACACTTTAAGAAATCGCGATGGATGCAGATTGCTATTAATCCTCCGTGCAACTGGTGATTGAAAATGTGCAACTGGTGATTGAAAACGTGCACCTGGTCACCCAAAACACGGTTCTCTATGCGGTTAGCGGTGTTCCATCTATTCATGTCCGCTTATGGCGCACCCTACTACGGACCTTTAGCAATGGGGGCCGGCCCGAATTATTTATGGAAGGTCTGATGATGATTTTTTTTTTTTTTTCACCATCTCTTTCTCTCTCTGCCGGGGCCGGCCAAGAGTGCTTTATGGACGGTTTAAAACATGACTATGGATGCAAATGCTCATTTTCCTCCGTGCACCTGGTGATTGAAAACGTGCATCTGGTAACCCAAAAATTATAAAAGGGTTTTAAATACTTTTACCCGTCATTCTATTGATATAGCCCGCTAGGGGAGTGCCCCACTACGGCCCTCTCTCTGTCAGGGCCGTCCTTGGGTGCTTTTTACACACTTTAAGAAATCACGATGGATGCAGATTGCTATTAATCCTCCGTGCAACTGGTGATTGAAAACGTGCATCTGGTAACCCAAAATTTCAAATATGGTTCAAAATGAATTTAAAGGCACCCCTCTCATTGTTGCCCGCTATGGGAGCACCCCACTAAGGCCCTGTCTCGGTCGGGCCCGTCCTGAGTGCTTTATAGACACTTTAAGAAATCGCGATGGATGCAGATTGCTATTAATCCTCCGTGCAACTGGTGATTGAAAATGTGCAAACTGGTGATTGAAAACGGGCAACCTGGTCCACCAAAACACGGTTTCTCTATGCGGTTAGCGGTGTTCCATTGATTCATGTCCGCTTATGGCGCACCTACTACGGACCTTTAGGCAATGGGGGCCGGCCCGAATTATTTATGGAAGGTCTGATTGATGTATTTTTTTTTTTTTTTCACCATCTCTTTCTCTCTCTGCCGGGGCCGGACCAAGAGTGCTTTATGGGACGGTTTAAACATGACTATGGATGCAAATGCTCATTTTCCTCCGTGCACCTGGTGATTGAAAACGTGCATCTGGTAACCCAAAAATTTATAAAAGGGTTTTAAATACTTTTACCCGTCATTCTATTGATATAGCCCGCTAGGGGAGTGCCCCACTACGGCCCTCTCTCTGTCAGGGCCGTCCCTTGGGTGCTTTTTACACACTTTAAGAAATCACGATGGATGCAGATTGCTATTAATCCTCCGTGCAACTGGTGATTGAAAACGTGCATCTGGTAACCCAAAATTTCAAATATGGTTCAAAATGAATTTAAAGGCACCCTCTCATTGTTGCCCGCTATGGGAGCACCCACTAAGGCCCTGTCTCGGTCGGGCCCGTCCTGAGTGCTTTATAGACCACTTTAAGAAATCGCGATGGATGCAGATTGCTATTAATCCTCCGTGCAACTGGTGATTGAAAATGTGCAACTGGTGATTGAAAACGTGCACCTGTCACCCAAAACACGGTTCTCTATGCGGTTCGCGGTGTTCCATCTATTCATGTCCGCTTATGGCGCACCCTACTACGGACCTTTAGCAATGGGGGCCGGCCCGAATTATTTATGGAAGGTCTGATGATGATTTTTTTTTTTTTTTCACCATCTCTTTCTCTCTCTGCCGGGGCCGGCCAAGAGTGCTTTATGGACGGTTTAAAACATGACTATGGATGCAAATGCCTCATTTTCCTCCGTGCACCTGGTGATTGAAAACGTGCATCTGGTAACCCCAAAAATTATAAAAGGGTTTTAACATACTTTTACCCGTCATTCTATTGATATAGCCCGCTAGGGGGCAGTGCCCCACTACGGCCCTCTCTCTGTCAGGCCGTCCTTGGGTGCTTTTTACACACTTTAAGAAATCACGATGGGATGCAGATTGCTATTAATCCTCCGGTGCAACTGGTGATTGAAAACGTTGCATCTGGTAACCCAAAATTTCAAATATGGTTCAAAATGAATTTAAAGGCACCCCTCTCATTGTTGCCCGCTATGGGAGCACCCCACTAAGGCCCTGTCTCGGTCGGGCCGTCCTGAGTGCTTTTATAGACACTTTAAGAAATACGCGATGGATGCAGATTGCTATTAATCCTCCGTGCAACTGGTGATTGAAAATGTGCAACTGGTGATTGAAAACGTGCACCCTGGTCACCAAAACACGGTTTCTCTATGCGGTAGCGGTGTTCCATCTATTCATGTCCGCTTATGGCGCACCCTAACTACGGGACCTTTAGCAATGGGGGCCGGCCCGAATTATTTATGGAAGGGTCTGATGATGAGTTTTTTTTTTTTTTCACCATCTCTTTTCTCTCTCTGCCGGGGCCGGCCAAGAGTGCTTTATGGACGCGTTTAAAACATGACTATGGATGCAAATGCTCATTTTCCTCCGTGCACCTGGTGATTGAAAAACGTGCATCTGGTAACCCAAAAATTATAAAAGGTTTTAAATACTTTTACCCGTCATTCTATTGATATAGCCCGCTAGGGGAGTGCCCCACTACGGCCCTCTCTCTGTCAGGGCCGTCCCTTGGGTGCTTTTACACACTTTAAGAAATCACGATGGATGCAGATTGCTATTAATCCTCCGTGCAACTGGTGATTGAAACGTGCATCTGGTAACCCAAAATTCAAATATGGTTCAAAATGAATTTAAAGGCAACCCCTCTCATTGTTGCCCGCTATGGGAGCACCCCACTAAGGCCCTGTCTCGGTCGGGCCCGTCCTGAGTGCTTTATATAGACACTTTAAGAAATCGCGATGGATGCAGATTGCTATTAATCCTCCGTGCAAACTGGTGATTGAAAATGTGCAACTGGTGATTGAAAACGTGCACCTGGTCACCCAAAACACGGTTCTCTATTGCGGTTAGCGGTGTTCCATCTATTCATGTCCGCTTATGGCGCACCCTACTACGGACCTTTAGCAATGGGGGGCCGGCCCCGAATTATTTATGGAAGGTCTGATGGATGATTTTTTTTTTTTTTTTCACCATCTCTTTCTCTCTCTGCCGGGGCCGGCCAAGAGTGCTTTATGGACGGTTTAAAACATGACTATGGATGCAAATGCTCATTTTTCCTCCGTGCACCTGGTGATTGAAAACGTGCATCTGGTAACCAAAAATTATAAAAGGGTTTTAAATACTTTTACCCGTCATTCTATTGATATAGCCCGCTAGGGGAGTGCCCCACTACGGCCCTCTCTCTGTCAGGGCCGTCCTTGGGTGCTTTTTACACACTTTAAGAAATCACGATGGATGCAGATTGCTATTAATCCTCCGTGCAACTGGTGATTGAAAACGTGCATCTGGTAACCCAAAATTTCAATATGGTTCAAAATGAATTTAAAGGCACCCCTCTCATTGTTGCCCGCTATGGGAGCACCCCACTAAGGCCCTGTCTCGGTCGGGCCCGTCCTGAGTGCTTTATAGACACTTTAAGAAATCGCGATGGATGCAGATTGCTATTAATCCTCCGTGCAACTGGTGATTGAAAATGTGCAACTGGTGATTGAAAACGTGCACCTGGTCACCCAAAACACGGTTCTCTATGCGGTTAGCGGTGTTCCATCTATTCATGTCCGCTTATGGCGCAACCCTACTACGGACCTTTAGCAATGGGGGGCCGGCCCGAATTATTTATGGAAGGTCTGATGATGATTTTTTTTTTTTTTTCACCATCTCTTTCTCTCTCTGCCGGGGCCGGCCAAGAGTGCTTTATGGACGGTTTTAAAACATGACTATGGATGCAAATGCTCATTTTCCTCCGTGCACCTGGTGATTGAAAACGTGCATCTGGTAACCCAAAAATTATAAAGGGTTTTAAATACTTTTACCCGTCATTCTATTGATATAGCCCGCTAGGGGAGTGCCCCACTACGGCCCTCTCTCTGTCAGGGCCGTCCTTGGGTGCTTTTTACACACTTTAAGAAATCACGATGGATGCAGATTGCTATTAATCCTCCGTGCAACTGGTGATTGAAAACGTGCATCTGGTAACCCAAAATTTCAAATATGGTTCAAAATGAATTTAAAGGCACCCCTCTCATTGTTTGCCCGCTATGGGAGCACCCCACTAAGGCCCTGTCTCCGGTCGGGCCGTCCTGAGTGCTTTATAGACACTTTAAGAAATCGCGATGGATGCAGATTGCTATTAATCCTCCGTGCAACTGGTGATTGAAAATGTGCAACTGGTGATTGAAACGTGCACCTGGTCACCCAAACACGGTTCTCTATGCGGTTAGCGGTGTTCCATCTATTCATGTCCGCTTATGGCGCACCCTACTACGGACCTTTAGCAATGGGGGCCGGCCCGAATTATTTTATGGAAGGTCTGATGATGATTTTTTTTTTTTTTTCACCATCTCTTTCTCTCTCTGCCGGGGCCGGCCAAGAGTGCTTTATGGACGGTTTAAAACATGACTATGGATGCAAATGCTCATTTTCCTCCGTGCACCTGTGTGATTGAAAACGTGCATCTGGTAACCCAAAAATTATAAAAGGGTTTTAAATACTTTTACCCGTCATTCTATTGATATAGCCCCGCTAGGGGAGTGCCCCACTACGGCCCTCTCTCTGTCAGGGCGTCCTTGGGTGCTTTTTACACACTTTAAGAAATCACGATGGATGCAGATTGCTATTAATCCTCCCGTGCAACTGGTGATTGAAAACGTGCATCTGGTAACCCAAAATTTCAAATATGGTTCAAAATGAATTTAAAGGCACCCCTCTCATTGTTGCCCGCTATGGGAGCACCCCACTAAGGCCCTGTCTCGGTCGGGCCCGTCCCTGAGTGCTTTATAGACACTTTAAGAAATCGCGATGGATGCAGATTGCTATTAATCCTCCGTGCAAACTGGTGATTGAAAATGTGCAACTGGTGATTGAAAACGTGCACCTGGTCACCCAAAAACACGGTTCTCTATGCGGTTAGCGGTGTTCCATCTATTCATGTCCGCTTATGGCGCACCCTACTACGGACCTTTAGCAATGGGGGCCGGTCCCGAATTATTTATGGAAGGTCTGATGATGATTTTTTTTTTTTTCACCATCTCTTTCTCTCTCTGCCGGGGCCGGCCAAGAGTGCTTATGGACGGTTTAAAACATGGACTATGGATGCAAATGCTCATTTTCCTCCCGTGCACCTGGTGATTGAAAACGTGCATCTGGTAACCCAAAAATTATAAAAGGGTTTTTAAAATACTTTTACCCGTCATTCTATTGATATAGCCCGCTAGGGGAGTGCCCCACTACGGCCCTCTCTCTGTCAGGGCCGTCCTTGGGTGCTTTTTACACACTTTAAGAAATCACGATGGATGCAGATTGCTATTAATCCTCCGTGCAACTGGTGATTGAAAACGTGCATCTGGTAACCAAAATTTCAAATATGGTTCAAAATGAATTTAAAGGCACCCCTCTCATTGTTGCCCGCTATGGGAGCACCCCACTAAGGCCCTGTCTCGGTCGGGCCCGTCCTGAGTGCTTTATAGACACTTTAAGAAATCGCGATGGATGCAGATTGCTATTAATCCTCCGTGCAACTGGTGATTGAAAATGTGCAACTGGTGATTGAAAACGTGCACCTGGTCACCCAAAACACGGTTCTCTATGCGGTTAGCGGTGTTCCATCTATTCATGTCCGCTTATGGCGCACCCTACTACGGACCTTTAGCAATGGGGGCCGGCCCCCGAATTATTTATGGAAGGTCTGATGATGATTTTTTTTTTTTTTTTCACCATCTCTTTCTCTCTCTGCCGGGGCCGGCCAAGAGTGCTTTATGGACGGTTTTAAAACATGACTATGGATGCAAATGCTCATTTTCCTCCGTGCACCTGGTGATTGAAAACGTGCATCTGGTAACCCAAAAATTATAAAAGGGTTTTAAATACTTTTACCCGTCATTCTATTGATATAGCCCGCTAGGGGAGTGCCCCACTACGGCCCTCTCTCTGTCAGGGCCGTCCTTGGGTGCTTTTTACACACTTTTAAGAAATCACGATGGATGCAGATTGCTATTAATCCTCCGTGCAACTGGTGATTGAAAACGTGCCATCTGGTAACCCAAAATTTCAAATATGGTTCAAAATGAATTTAAAGGGCACCCCTCTCAGTGTTGCCCGCTATGGGAGCACCCCACTAAGGCCCTGTCTCGGTCGGGCCCGTCCTGAGTGCTTTATAGACACTTTAAGAACTCGCGATGGATGCAGATTGCTATTAATCCTCCGTGCAACTGGTGATTGAAAATGTGCAACTGGTGATGAAACGTGCACCTGGTCACCCAAAACACGGTTCTCTATGCGGTTAGCGGTGTTCCATCTATTCATGTCCGCTTATGGCGCACCCTACTACGGACCTTTAGCAATGGGGGCCGGCCCGAATTATTTATGGAAGGTCTGATGATGATTTTTTTTTTTTTTCACCATCTCTTTCTCTCTCTGCCGGGGCCGGCCAAGAGTGCTTTATGGACGGTTTAAAAACATGACTATGGATGCAAATGCTCATTTTCCTCCGTGCACCTGGTGATTGAAAACGTGCATCTGGTAACCCAAAAATTATAAAAGGGTTTTTAAATACTTTTACCCGTCATTCTATTGATATAGCCCGCTAGGGGAGTGCCCCCACTACGGCCCTCTCTCTGTCAGGCCGTCCTTGGGTGCTTTTTACACACTTTAAGAAATCACGATGGATGCAGATTGCTATTAATCCTCCGTGCAACTGGTGATTGAAAACGTGCATCTGGTAACCCAAAATTTCAAATATGGTTCAAAATGAATTTAAAGGCACCCCTCTCATTGTTGCCCGCTATGGGAGCACCCACTAAGGCCCTGTCTCGGTCGGGCCCGTCCTGAGTGCTTTATAGACACTTTAAGAAATCGCGATGGATGCAGATTGCTATTAATCCTCCGTGCAACTGGTGATTGAAAATGTGCAACTGGTGATTGAAAACGTGCCACCTGGTCACCCAAAAACACGGTTCTCTATGCGGTTAGCGGTGTTCCATCTATTCATGTCCGCTTTATGGCGCACCCTACTACGGACCTTTAGCAATGGGGGCCGGCCCCGAATTATTTATGGAAGGTCTGATGATGATTTTTTTTTTTTTTTCACCATCTCTTTCTCTCTCTGCCGGGCCGGCCAAGAGTGCTTTATGGACGGTTTAAAACATGACTATGGATGCAAATGCTCATTTTCCTCCGTGCACCTGGTGATTGAAAACGTGCATCTGGTAACCAAAAATTATAAAAGGGTTTTTAAATACTTTTACCCGTCATTCTATTGATATAGCCCGCTAGGGGAGTGCCCCCACTACGGCCCTCTCTCTGTCAGGGCCGTCCTTGGGTGCTTTTTACACACTTTAAGAAATCACGATGGATGCAGATTGCTATTAATCCTCCGTGCAACTGGTGATTGAAAACGTGCATCTGGTAACCCAAAATTTCAAATATGGTTCAAAATGAATTTAAAGGCACCCCTCTCATTGTTGCCCGCTATGGGAGCACCCCACTAAGGCCCTGTCCTCGGTCGGGCCCGTCCCTGAGTGCTTTATAGACACTTTAAGAAATCGCGATGATGCAGATTGCTATTAATCCTCCGTGCAACTGGTGATTGAAAATGTGCAACTGGTGATTGAAAAACGTGCACCTGGTCACCCAAAACACGGTTCTCTATGCGGTTAGCGGTGTTTCCATCTATTCATGTCCGCTTATGGCGCACCCTACTACGGACCTTTAGCAATGGGGGCCGGCCCGAATTATTTATGGAAGGTCTGATGATGATTTTTTTTTTTTTTTTCACCATCTCTTCTCTCTCTGCGGGGCCGGCCCAAGAGTGCTTTATGGACGGTTTAAAACATGACTATGGATGCAAATGCTCATTTTCCTCCGTGCACCTGGTGATTGAAAACGTGCATCTGGTAACCCAAAAATTATTAAAGGGTTTTAAATACTTTTACCCGTCATTCTATTGATATAGCCCCGCTAGGGGAGTGCCCCACTACGGCCCTCTCCTCTGTCAGGGCCGTCCTTGGGTGCTTTTTTACCACACTTTAAGAAATCACGATGGATGCAGATTGCTATTAATCCTCCGTGGCAACTGGTGATTGAAAACGTGCATCTGGTAACCCAAAATTTCAAATATGGTTCAAAATGAATTTAAAGGCACCCCCTCTCATTGTTGCCCGCTATGGGAGCACCCCACTAAGGCCCTGTCCTCGGTCGGGCCCGTCCTGAGTGCTTTATAGACACTTAAGAAATCGCGATGGATGCAGATGCCTATTAATCCTCCGTGCAACTGGTGATTGAAAATGTGCAACTGGCTGATTGAAAACGTGCACCTGGGTCACCCCAAAAACACGGTTCTCTATGCGGTTAGCGGTGTTCCATCTATTCATGTCCGCTTATGGCGCACCCTACTACGGACCTTTAGCAATGGGGCCGGCCCGAATTATTTATGGAAGGTCTGATGATGATTTTTTTTTTTTTTTTCACCATCTCTTTCTCTCTCTGCCCGGGGCCGGCCAAGAGTGCTTTATGGACGGTTTTAAAACATGACTATGGATGCAAATGCTCATTTTCCTCCGTGCAACCTGGTGATTGAAAACGTGCATCTGGTAACCCAAAATTATAAAAGGGTTTTAAATACTTTTAACCCGTCATTCTATTGATATAGCCCGCTAGGGGAGTGGCCCCACTACGGCCCTCTCTCTGTCAGGGCCGTCCTTGGGTGCTTTTTACACACTTTAAGAAATCACGATGGATGCAGAGTTGCTATTAATCCTCCGTGCCAACTGGTGATTGAAAACGTGCATCTGGTAACCCAAAATTTCAAATATGGTTTCAAAAATGAATTTTACAGGCACCCCTCTCATTGTTAGCCCCGCTATGGGAGCACCCCACTAAGGCCCTGTCCTCGGGTCGGGCCCCGTCCTGAGTGCTTTATAGACACTTTAAGAAATCGCGATGGATGCAGATTGCTATTAATCCTCCGTGCAACTGGTGATTGAAAATGTGCAACTGGTGATTGAAAACGTGCACCTGGTCACCCAAAACACGGTTCTCTATGCGGTTAGCGGTGTTCCATCTATTCATGTCCGCTTATGGCGCACCCTACTACGGACCTTTAGCAATGGGGGCCGGCCCGAATTATTTATGGAAGGTCTGATGATGATTTTTTTTTTTTTTCACCATCTCTTTCTCTCTCTGCCGGGGCCGGCCAAGAGTGCTTTATGGACGGTTTAAAACATGACTATGGATGCAAATGCTCATTTTCCTCCGTGCACCTGGTGATTGAAAACGTGCATCTGGTAACCCAAAAATTATAAAAGGGTTTTAAATACTTTTACCCGTCATTCTATTGATATAGCCCGCTAGGGGAGTGCCCCACTACGGCCCTCTCTCTGTCAGGGCCGTCCTTGGGTGCTTTTTACACACTTTAAGAAATCACGATGGATGCAGATTGCTATTAATCCTCCGTGCAACTGGTGATTGAAAACGTGCATCTGGTAACCCAAAATTTCAAATATGGTTCAAAATGAATTTAAAGGCACCCCTCTCATTGTTGCCCGCTATGGGAGCACCCCACTAAGGCCCTGTCTCGGTCGGGCCCGTCCTGAGTGCTTTATAGACACTTTAAGAAATCGCGATGGATGCAGATTGCTATTAATCCTCCGTGCAACTGGTGATTGAAAATGTGCAACTGGTGATTGAAAACGTGCACCTGGTCACCCAAAACACGGTTCTCTATGCGGTTAGCGGTGTTCCATCTATTCATGTCCGCTTATGGCGCACCCTACTACGGACCTTTAGCAATGGGGGCCGGCCCGAATTATTTATGGAAGGTCTGATGATGATTTTTTTTTTTTTCACCATCTCTTTCTCTCTCTGCCGGGGCCGGCCAAGAGTGCTTTATGGACGGTTTAAAACATGACTATGGATGCAAATGCTCATTTTCCTCCGTGCACCTGGTGATTGAAAACGTGCATCTGGTAACCCAAAAATTATAAAAGGGTTTTAAATACTTTTACCCGTCATTCTATTGATATAGCCCGCTAGGGGAGTGCCCCACTACGGCCCTCTCTCTGTCAGGGCCGTCCTTGGGTGCTTTTTACACACTTTAAGAAATCACGATGGATGCAGATTGCTATTAATCCTCCGTGCAACTGGTGATTGAAAACGTGCATCTGGTAACCCAAAATTTCAAATATGGTTCAAAATGAATTTAAAGGCACCCCTCTCATTGTTGCCCGCTATGGGAGCACCCCACTAAGGCCCTGTCTCGGTCGGGCCCGTCCTGAGTGCTTTATAGACACTTTAAGAAATCGCGATGGATGCAGATTGCTATTAATCCTCCGTGCAACTGGTGATTGAAAATGTGCAACTGGTGATTGAAAACGTGCACCTGGTCACCCAAAACACGGTTCTCTATGCGGTTAGCGGTGTTCCATCTATTCATGTCCGCTTATGGCGCACCCTACTACGGACCTTTAGCAATGGGGGCCGGCCCGAATTATTTATGGAAGGTCTGATGATGATTTTTTTTTTTTTTCACCATCTCTTTCTCTCTCTGCCGGGGCCGGCCAAGAGTGCTTTATGGACGGTTTAAAACATGACTATGGATGCAAATGCTCATTTTCCTCCGTGCACCTGGTGATTGAAAACGTGCATCTGGTAACCCAAAAATTATAAAAGGGTTTTAAATACTTTTACCCGTCATTCTATTGATATAGCCCGCTAGGGGAGTGCCCCACTACGGCCCTCTCTCTGTCAGGGCCGTCCTTGGGTGCTTTTTACACACTTTAAGAAATCACGATGGATGCAGATTGCTATTAATCCTCCGTGCAACTGGTGATTGAAAACGTGCATCTGGTAACCCAAATTTCAAATATGGTTCAAAATGAATTTAAAGGCACCCCTCTCATTGTTGCCCGCTATGGGAGCACCCCACTAAGGCCCTGTCTCGGTCGGGCCCGTCCTGAGTGCTTTATAGACACTTTAAGAAATCGCGATGGATGCAGATTGCTATTAATCCTCCGTGCAACTGGTGATTGAAAATGTGCAACTGGTGATTGAAAACGTGCACCTGGTCACCCAAAACACGGTTCTCTATGCGGTTAGCGGTGTTCCATCTATTCATGTCCGCTTATGGCGCACCCTACTACGGACCTTTAGCAATGGGGGCCGGCCCGAATTATTTATGGAAGGTCTGATGATGATTTTTTTTTTTTTTCACCATCTCTTTCTCTCTCTGCCGGGGCCGGCCAAGAGTGCTTTATGGACGGTTTAAAACATGACTATGGATGCAAATGCTCATTTTCCTCCGTGCACCTGGTGATTGAAAACGTGCATCTGGTAACCCAAAAATTATAAAAGGGTTTTAAATACTTTTACCCGTCATTCTATTGATATAGCCCGCTAGGGGAGTGCCCCACTACGGCCCTCTCTCTGTCAGGGCCGTCCTTGGGTGCTTTTTACACACTTTAAGAAATCACGATGGATGCAGATTGCTATTAATCCTCCGTGCAACTGGTGATTGAAAACGTGCATCTGGTAACCCAAAATTTCAAATATGGTTCAAAATGAATTTAAAGGCACCCCTCTCATTGTTGCCCGCTATGGGAGCACCCCACTAAGGCCCTGTCTCGGTCGGGCCCGTCCTGAGTGCTTTATAGACACTTTAAGAAATCGCGATGGATGCAGATTGCTATTAATCCTCCGTGCAACTGGTGATTGAAAATGTGCAACTGGTGATTGAAAACGTGCACCTGGTCACCCAAAACACGGTTCTCTATGCGGTTAGCGGTGTTCCATCTATTCATGTCCGCTTATGGCGCACCCTACTACGGACCTTTAGCAATGGGGGCCGGCCCGAATTATTTATGGAAGGTCTGATGATGATTTTTTTTTTTTTTCACCATCTCTTTCTCTCTCTGCCGGGGCCGGCCAAGAGTGCTTTATGGACGGTTTAAAACATGACTATGGATGCAAATGCTCATTTTCCTCCGTGCACCTGGTGATTGAAAACGTGCATCTGGTAACCCAAAAATTATAAAAGGGTTTTAAATACTTTTACCCGTCATTCTATTGATATAGCCCGCTAGGGGAGTGCCCCACTACGGCCCTCTCTCTGTCAGGGCCGTCCTTGGGTGCTTTTTACACACTTTAAGAAATCACGATGGATGCAGATTGCTATTAATCCTCCGTGCAACTGGTGATTGAAAACGTGCATCTGGTAACCCAAAATTTCAAATATGGTTCAAAATGAATTTAAAGGCACCCCTCTCATTGTTGCCCGCTATGGGAGCACCCCACTAAGGCCCTGTCTCGGTCGGGCCCGTCCTGAGTGCTTTATAGACACTTTAAGAAATCGCGATGGATGCAGATTGCTATTAATCCTCCGTGCAACTGGTGATTGAAAATGTGCAACTGGTGATTGAAAACGTGCACCTGGTCACCCAAAACACGGTTCTCTATGCGGTTAGCGGTGTTCCATCTATTCATGTCCGCTTATGGCGCACCCTACTACGGACCTTTAGCAATGGGGGCCGGCCCGAATTATTTATGGAAGGTCTGATGATGATTTTTTTTTTTTTCACCATCTCTTTCTCTCTCTGCCGGGGCCGGCCAAGAGTGCTTTATGGACGGTTTAAAACATGACTATGGATGCAAATGCTCATTTTCCTCCGTGCACCTGGTGATTGAAAACGTGCATCTGGTAACCCAAAAATTATAAAAGGGTTTTAAATACTTTTACCCGTCATTCTATTGATATAGCCCGCTAGGGGAGTGCCCCACTACGGCCCTCTCTCTGTCAGGGCCGTCCTTGGGTGCTTTTTACACACTTTAAGAAATCACGATGGATGCAGATTGCTATTAATCCTCCGTGCAACTGGTGATTGAAAACGTGCATCTGGTAACCCAAAATTTCAAATATGGTTCAAAATGAATTTAAAGGCACCCCTCTCATTGTTGCCCGCTATGGGAGCACCCCACTAAGGCCCTGTCTCGGTCGGGCCCGTCCTGAGTGCTTTATAGACACTTTAAGAAATCGCGATGGATGCAGATTGCTATTAATCCTCCGTGCAACTGGTGATTGAAAATGTGCAACTGGTGATTGAAAACGTGCACCTGGTCACCCAAAACACGGTTCTCTATGCGGTTAGCGGTGTTCCATCTATTCATGTCCGCTTATGGCGCACCCTACTACGGACCTTTAGCAATGGGGGCCGGCCCGAATTATTTATGGAAGGTCTGATGATGATTTTTTTTTTTTTTCACCATCTCTTTCTCTCTCTGCCGGGGCCGGCCAAGAGTGCTTTATGGACGGTTTAAAACATGACTATGGATGCAAATGCTCATTTTCCTCCGTGCACCTGGTGATTGAAAACGTGCATCTGGTAACCCAAAAATTATAAAAGGGTTTTAAATACTTTTACCCGTCATTCTATTGATATAGCCCGCTAGGGGAGTGCCCCACTACGGCCCTCTCTCTGTCAGGGCCGTCCTTGGGTGCTTTTTACACACTTTAAGAAATCACGATGGATGCAGATTGCTATTAATCCTCCGTGCAACTGGTGATTGAAAACGTGCATCTGGTAACCCAAAATTTCAAATATGGTTCAAAATGAATTTAAAGGCACCCCTCTCATTGTTGCCCGCTATGGGAGCACCCCACTAAGGCCCTGTCTCGGTCGGGCCCGTCCTGAGTGCTTTATAGACACTTTAAGAAATCGCGATGGATGCAGATTGCTATTAATCCTCCGTGCAACTGGTGATTGAAAATGTGCAACTGGTGATTGAAAACGTGCACCTGGTCACCCAAAACACGGTTCTCTATGCGGTTAGCGGTGTTCCATCTATTCATGTCCGCTTATGGCGCACCCTACTACGGACCTTTAGCAATGGGGGCCGGCCCGAATTATTTATGGAAGGTCTGATGATGATTTTTTTTTTTTTCACCATCTCTTTCTCTCTCTGCCGGGGCCGGCCAAGAGTGCTTTATGGACGGTTTAAAACATGACTATGGATGCAAATGCTCATTTTCCTCCGTGCACCTGGTGATTGAAAACGTGCATCTGGTAACCCAAAAATTATAAAAGGGTTTTAAATACTTTTACCCGTCATTCTATTGATATAGCCCGCTAGGGGAGTGCCCCACTACGGCCCTCTCTCTGTCAGGGCCGTCCTTGGGTGCTTTTTACACACTTTAAGAAATCACGATGGATGCAGATTGCTATTAATCCTCCGTGCAACTGGTGATTGAAAACGTGCATCTGGTAACCCAAAAATTATAAAACGGTTTTAAATACTTTTACCGGTCATTCTATTGATATAGCCCGCTATGGGAGCACCCCACTAAGGCCCTGTCTCGGTCGGGGCCGTCCTTCAGTGCTTTATATACAGTTTCATATATTACGATGGATGCAGATTGTGATTGTTTTCCAAAAGACCCGTGTGCATCTGGTAACCCAAAAATTATAAAACTGTTTTAAATCATTTTACCGGTCATTCTATTGATATAGCCCGCTAGGGGAGTACCCTACTACGGCCCTCTCTCGGTCAGGCCCGTCCTTAGGTGCTTTATATACAGTTTAAGATATTACGATGGATGCAGATTGTGATTGTTTTCCAAAAGACCCGTGTGCATCTGGTAACCCAAAAATTAAAATATGGTTCAAAACCCGGGTAACACCACTCTATTTACGGACATGACAGTAGAGCTTACCCCCTGGAGCTATTGACCTCCAGGCTTGTAGGCCCTTACTCACCACCCGGGTATCACCCCTCTATTTCGGGGATGATACCAGCAGGGGACCCCCCCCACCTCCACAACCTCGCATACCAGGTGAACCAGGGCACCCACACTTAAGCACCCCTCCTCGGACATTAAAGCAGATAACCGCGCTGTTATGAACCGCGTGCACCTGGTCACCCAAATGGAACTTGTGCACCTG
>NW_023493936.1:15000-27500 GCF_013265735.2 Oncorhynchus mykiss | reverse complement strand
TTTTTTTTTTCACCATCTCTTTCTCTCTCTGCCGGGGCCGGCCAAGAGTGCTTTATGGACGGTTTAAAACATGACTATGGATGCAAATGCTCATTTTCCTCCGTGCACCTGGTGATTGAAAACGTGCATCTGGTAACCCAAAAATTATAAAAGGGTTTTAAATACTTTTACCCGTCATTCTATTGATATAGCCCGCTAGGGGAGTGCCCCACTACGGCCCTCTCTCTGTCAGGGCCGTCCTTGGGTGCTTTTTACACACTTTAAGAAATCACGATGGATGCAGATTGCTATTAATCCTCCGTGCAACTGGTGATTGAAAACGTGCATCTGGTAACCCAAAATTTCAAATATGGTTCAAAATGAATTTAAAGGCACCCCTCTCATTGTTGCCCGCTATGGGAGCACCCCACTAAGGCCCTGTCTCGGTCGGGCCCGTCCTGAGTGCTTTATAGACACTTTAAGAAATCGCGATGGATGCAGATTGCTATTAATCCTCCGTGCAACTGGTGATTGAAAATGTGCAACTGGTGATTGAAAACGTGCACCTGGTCACCCAAAACACGGTTCTCTATGCGGTTAGCGGTGTTCCATCTATTCATGTCCGCTTATGGCGCACCCTACTACGGACCTTTAGCAATGGGGGCCGGCCCGAATTATTTATGGAAGGTCTGATGATGATTTTTTTTTTTTTTCACCATCTCTTTCTCTCTCTGCCGGGGCCGGCCAAGAGTGCTTTATGGACGGTTTAAAACATGACTATGGATGCAAATGCTCATTTTCCTCCGTGCACCTGGTGATTGAAAACGTGCATCTGGTAACCCAAAAATTATAAAAGGGTTTTAAATACTTTTACCCGTCATTCTATTGATATAGCCCGCTAGGGGAGTGCCCCACTACGGCCCTCTCTCTGTCAGGGCCGTCCTTGGGTGCTTTTTACACACTTTAAGAAATCACGATGGATGCAGATTGCTATTAATCCTCCGTGCAACTGGTGATTGAAAACGTGCATCTGGTAACCCAAAATTTCAAATATGGTTCAAAATGAATTTAAAGGCACCCCTCTCATTGTTGCCCGCTATGGGAGCACCCCACTAAGGCCCTGTCTCGGTCGGGCCCGTCCTGAGTGCTTTATAGACACTTTAAGAAATCGCGATGGATGCAGATTGCTATTAATCCTCCGTGCAACTGGTGATTGAAAATGTGCAACTGGTGATTGAAAACGTGCACCTGGTCACCCAAAACACGGTTCTCTATGCGGTTAGCGGTGTTCCATCTATTCATGTCCGCTTATGGCGCACCCTACTACGGACCTTTAGCAATGGGGGCCGGCCCGAATTATTTATGGAAGGTCTGATGATGATTTTTTTTTTTTTTTCACCATCTCTTTCTCTCTCTGCCGGGGCCGGCCAAGAGTGCTTTATGGACGGTTTAAAACATGACTATGGATGCAAATGCTCATTTTCCTCCGTGCACCTGGTGATTGAAAACGTGCATCTGGTAACCCAAAAATTATAAAAGGGTTTTAAATACTTTTACCCGTCATTCTATTGATATAGCCCGCTAGGGGAGTGCCCCACTACGGCCCTCTCTCTGTCAGGGCCGTCCTTGGGTGCTTTTTACACACTTTAAGAAATCACGATGGATGCAGATTGCTATTAATCCTCCGTGCAACTGGTGATTGAAAACGTGCATCTGGTAACCCAAAATTTCAAATATGGTTCAAAATGAATTTAAAGGCACCCCTCTCATTGTTGCCCGCTATGGGAGCACCCCACTAAGGCCCTGTCTCGGTCGGGCCCGTCCTGAGTGCTTTATAGACACTTTAAGAAATCGCGATGGATGCAGATTGCTATTAATCCTCCGTGCAACTGGTGATTGAAAATGTGCAACTGGTGATTGAAAACGTGCACCTGGTCACCCAAAACACGGTTCTCTATGCGGTTAGCGGTGTTCCATCTATTCATGTCCGCTTATGGCGCACCCTACTACGGACCTTTAGCAATGGGGGCCGGCCCGAATTATTTATGGAAGGTCTGATGATGATTTTTTTTTTTTTCACCATCTCTTTCTCTCTCTGCCGGGGCCGGCCAAGAGTGCTTTATGGACGGTTTAAAACATGACTATGGATGCAAATGCTCATTTTCCTCCGTGCACCTGGTGATTGAAAACGTGCATCTGGTAACCCAAAAATTATAAAAGGGTTTTAAATACTTTTACCCGTCATTCTATTGATATAGCCCGCTAGGGGAGTGCCCCACTACGGCCCTCTCTCTGTCAGGGCCGTCCTTGGGTGCTTTTTACACACTTTAAGAAATCACGATGGATGCAGATTGCTATTAATCCTCCGTGCAACTGGTGATTGAAAACGTGCATCTGGTAACCCAAAATTTCAAATATGGTTCAAAATGAATTTAAAGGCACCCCTCTCATTGTTGCCCGCTATGGGAGCACCCCACTAAGGCCCTGTCTCGGTCGGGCCCGTCCTGAGTGCTTTATAGACACTTTAAGAAATCGCGATGGATGCAGATTGCTATTAATCCTCCGTGCAACTGGTGATTGAAAATGTGCAACTGGTGATTGAAAACGTGCACCTGGTCACCCAAAACACGGTTCTCTATGCGGTTAGCGGTGTTCCATCTATTCATGTCCGCTTATGGCGCACCCTACTACGGACCTTTAGCAATGGGGGCCGGCCCGAATTATTTATGGAAGGTCTGATGATGATTTTTTTTTTTTTTCACCATCTCTTTCTCTCTCTGCCGGGGCCGGCCAAGAGTGCTTTATGGACGGTTTAAAACATGACTATGGATGCAAATGCTCATTTTCCTCCGTGCACCTGGTGATTGAAAACGTGCATCTGGTAACCCAAAAATTATAAAAGGGTTTTAAATACTTTTACCCGTCATTCTATTGATATAGCCCGCTAGGGGAGTGCCCCACTACGGCCCTCTCTCTGTCAGGGCCGTCCTTGGGTGCTTTTTACACACTTTAAGAAATCACGATGGATGCAGATTGCTATTAATCCTCCGTGCAACTGGTGATTGAAAACGTGCATCTGGTAACCCAAAATTTCAAATATGGTTCAAAATGAATTTAAAGGCACCCCTCTCATTGTTGCCCGCTATGGGAGCACCCCACTAAGGCCCTGTCTCGGTCGGGCCCGTCCTGAGTGCTTTATAGACACTTTAAGAAATCGCGATGGATGCAGATTGCTATTAATCCTCCGTGCAACTGGTGATTGAAAATGTGCAACTGGTGATTGAAAACGTGCACCTGGTCACCCAAAACACGGTTCTCTATGCGGTTAGCGGTGTTCCATCTATTCATGTCCGCTTATGGCGCACCCTACTACGGACCTTTAGCAATGGGGGCCGGCCCGAATTATTTATGGAAGGTCTGATGATGATTTTTTTTTTTTTTCACCATCTCTTTCTCTCTCTGCCGGGGCCGGCCAAGAGTGCTTTATGGACGGTTTAAAACATGACTATGGATGCAAATGCTCATTTTCCTCCGTGCACCTGGTGATTGAAAACGTGCATCTGGTAACCCAAAAATTATAAAAGGGTTTTAAATACTTTTACCCGTCATTCTATTGATATAGCCCGCTAGGGGAGTGCCCCACTACGGCCCTCTCTCTGTCAGGGCCGTCCTTGGGTGCTTTTTACACACTTTAAGAAATCACGATGGATGCAGATTGCTATTAATCCTCCGTGCAACTGGTGATTGAAAACGTGCATCTGGTAACCCAAAATTTCAAATATGGTTCAAAATGAATTTAAAGGCACCCCTCTCATTGTTGCCCGCTATGGGAGCACCCCACTAAGGCCCTGTCTCGGTCGGGCCCGTCCTGAGTGCTTTATAGACACTTTAAGAAATCGCGATGGATGCAGATTGCTATTAATCCTCCGTGCAACTGGTGATTGAAAATGTGCAACTGGTGATTGAAAACGTGCACCTGGTCACCCAAAACACGGTTCTCTATGCGGTTAGCGGTGTTCCATCTATTCATGTCCGCTTATGGCGCACCCTACTACGGACCTTTAGCAATGGGGGCCGGCCCGAATTATTTATGGAAGGTCTGATGATGATTTTTTTTTTTTTCACCATCTCTTTCTCTCTCTGCCGGGGCCGGCCAAGAGTGCTTTATGGACGGTTTAAAACATGACTATGGATGCAAATGCTCATTTTCCTCCGTGCACCTGGTGATTGAAAACGTGCATCTGGTAACCCAAAAATTATAAAAGGGTTTTAAATACTTTTACCCGTCATTCTATTGATATAGCCCGCTAGGGGAGTGCCCCACTACGGCCCTCTCTCTGTCAGGGCCGTCCTTGGGTGCTTTTTACACACTTTAAGAAATCACGATGGATGCAGATTGCTATTAATCCTCCGTGCAACTGGTGATTGAAAACGTGCATCTGGTAACCCAAAATTTCAAATATGGTTCAAAATGAATTTAAAGGCACCCCTCTCATTGTTGCCCGCTATGGGAGCACCCCACTAAGGCCCTGTCTCGGTCGGGCCCGTCCTGAGTGCTTTATAGACACTTTAAGAAATCGCGATGGATGCAGATTGCTATTAATCCTCCGTGCAACTGGTGATTGAAAATGTGCAACTGGTGATTGAAAACGTGCACCTGGTCACCCAAAACACGGTTCTCTATGCGGTTAGCGGTGTTCCATCTATTCATGTCCGCTTATGGCGCACCCTACTACGGACCTTTAGCAATGGGGGCCGGCCCGAATTATTTATGGAAGGTCTGATGATGATTTTTTTTTTTTTTCACCATCTCTTTCTCTCTCTGCCGGGGCCGGCCAAGAGTGCTTTATGGACGGTTTAAAACATGACTATGGATGCAAATGCTCATTTTCCTCCGTGCACCTGGTGATTGAAAACGTGCATCTGGTAACCCAAAAATTATAAAAGGGTTTTAAATACTTTTACCCGTCATTCTATTGATATAGCCCGCTAGGGGAGTGCCCCACTACGGCCCTCTCTCTGTCAGGGCCGTCCTTGGGTGCTTTTTACACACTTTAAGAAATCACGATGGATGCAGATTGCTATTAATCCTCCGTGCAACTGGTGATTGAAAACGTGCATCTGGTAACCCAAAATTTCAAATATGGTTCAAAATGAATTTAAAGGCACCCCTCTCATTGTTGCCCGCTATGGGAGCACCCCACTAAGGCCCTGTCTCGGTCGGGCCCGTCCTGAGTGCTTTATAGACACTTTAAGAAATCGCGATGGATGCAGATTGCTATTAATCCTCCGTGCAACTGGTGATTGAAAATGTGCAACTGGTGATTGAAAACGTGCACCTGGTCACCCAAAACACGGTTCTCTATGCGGTTAGCGGTGTTCCATCTATTCATGTCCGCTTATGGCGCACCCTACTACGGACCTTTAGCAATGGGGGCCGGCCCGAATTATTTATGGAAGGTCTGATGATGATTTTTTTTTTTTTTCACCATCTCTTTCTCTCTCTGCCGGGGCCGGCCAAGAGTGCTTTATGGACGGTTTAAAACATGACTATGGATGCAAATGCTCATTTTCCTCCGTGCACCTGGTGATTGAAAACGTGCATCTGGTAACCCAAAAATTATAAAAGGGTTTTAAATACTTTTACCCGTCATTCTATTGATATAGCCCGCTAGGGGAGTGCCCCACTACGGCCCTCTCTCTGTCAGGGCCGTCCTTGGGTGCTTTTTACACACTTTAAGAAATCACGATGGATGCAGATTGCTATTAATCCTCCGTGCAACTGGTGATTGAAAACGTGCATCTGGTAACCCAAAATTTCAAATATGGTTCAAAATGAATTTAAAGGCACCCCTCTCATTGTTGCCCGCTATGGGAGCACCCCACTAAGGCCCTGTCTCGGTCGGGCCCGTCCTGAGTGCTTTATAGACACTTTAAGAAATCGCGATGGATGCAGATTGCTATTAATCCTCCGTGCAACTGGTGATTGAAAATGTGCAACTGGTGATTGAAAACGTGCACCTGGTCACCCAAAACACGGTTCTCTATGCGGTTAGCGGTGTTCCATCTATTCATGTCCGCTTATGGCGCACCCTACTACGGACCTTTAGCAATGGGGGCCGGCCCGAATTATTTATGGAAGGTCTGATGATGATTTTTTTTTTTTTTCACCATCTCTTTCTCTCTCTGCCGGGGCCGGCCAAGAGTGCTTTATGGACGGTTTAAAACATGACTATGGATGCAAATGCTCATTTTCCTCCGTGCACCTGGTGATTGAAAACGTGCATCTGGTAACCCAAAAATTATAAAAGGGTTTTAAATACTTTTACCCGTCATTCTATTGATATAGCCCGCTAGGGGAGTGCCCCACTACGGCCCTCTCTCTGTCAGGGCCGTCCTTGGGTGCTTTTTACACACTTTAAGAAATCACGATGGATGCAGATTGCTATTAATCCTCCGTGCAACTGGTGATTGAAAACGTGCATCTGGTAACCCAAAATTTCAAATATGGTTCAAAATGAATTTAAAGGCACCCCTCTCATTGTTGCCCGCTATGGGAGCACCCCACTAAGGCCCTGTCTCGGTCGGGCCCGTCCTGAGTGCTTTATAGACACTTTAAGAAATCGCGATGGATGCAGATTGCTATTAATCCTCCGTGCAACTGGTGATTGAAAATGTGCAACTGGTGATTGAAAACGTGCACCTGGTCACCCAAAACACGGTTCTCTATGCGGTTAGCGGTGTTCCATCTATTCATGTCCGCTTATGGCGCACCCTACTACGGACCTTTAGCAATGGGGGCCGGCCCGAATTATTTATGGAAGGTCTGATGATGATTTTTTTTTTTTTCACCATCTCTTTCTCTCTCTGCCGGGGCCGGCCAAGAGTGCTTTATGGACGGTTTAAAACATGACTATGGATGCAAATGCTCATTTTCCTCCGTGCACCTGGTGATTGAAAACGTGCATCTGGTAACCCAAAAATTATAAAAGGGTTTTAAATACTTTTACCCGTCATTCTATTGATATAGCCCGCTAGGGGAGTGCCCCACTACGGCCCTCTCTCTGTCAGGGCCGTCCTTGGGTGCTTTTTACACACTTTAAGAAATCACGATGGATGCAGATTGCTATTAATCCTCCGTGCAACTGGTGATTGAAAACGTGCATCTGGTAACCCAAAATTTCAAATATGGTTCAAAATGAATTTAAAGGCACCCCTCTCATTGTTGCCCGCTATGGGAGCACCCCACTAAGGCCCTGTCTCGGTCGGGCCCGTCCTGAGTGCTTTATAGACACTTTAAGAAATCGCGATGGATGCAGATTGCTATTAATCCTCCGTGCAACTGGTGATTGAAAATGTGCAACTGGTGATTGAAAACGTGCACCTGGTCACCCAAAACACGGTTCTCTATGCGGTTAGCGGTGTTCCATCTATTCATGTCCGCTTATGGCGCACCCTACTACGGACCTTTAGCAATGGGGGCCGGCCCGAATTATTTATGGAAGGTCTGATGATGATTTTTTTTTTTTTTCACCATCTCTTTCTCTCTCTGCCGGGGCCGGCCAAGAGTGCTTTATGGACGGTTTAAAACATGACTATGGATGCAAATGCTCATTTTCCTCCGTGCACCTGGTGATTGAAAACGTGCATCTGGTAACCCAAAAATTATAAAAGGGTTTTAAATACTTTTACCCGTCATTCTATTGATATAGCCCGCTAGGGGAGTGCCCCACTACGGCCCTCTCTCTGTCAGGGCCGTCCTTGGGTGCTTTTTACACACTTTAAGAAATCACGATGGATGCAGATTGCTATTAATCCTCCGTGCAACTGGTGATTGAAAACGTGCATCTGGTAACCCAAAATTTCAAATATGGTTCAAAATGAATTTAAAGGCACCCCTCTCATTGTTGCCCGCTATGGGAGCACCCCACTAAGGCCCTGTCTCGGTCGGGCCCGTCCTGAGTGCTTTATAGACACTTTAAGAAATCGCGATGGATGCAGATTGCTATTAATCCTCCGTGCAACTGGTGATTGAAAATGTGCAACTGGTGATTGAAAACGTGCACCTGGTCACCCAAAACACGGTTCTCTATGCGGTTAGCGGTGTTCCATCTATTCATGTCCGCTTATGGCGCACCCTACTACGGACCTTTAGCAATGGGGGCCGGCCCGAATTATTTATGGAAGGTCTGATGATGATTTTTTTTTTTTTTCACCATCTCTTTCTCTCTCTGCCGGGGCCGGCCAAGAGTGCTTTATGGACGGTTTAAAACATGACTATGGATGCAAATGCTCATTTTCCTCCGTGCACCTGGTGATTGAAAACGTGCATCTGGTAACCCAAAAATTATAAAAGGGTTTTAAATACTTTTACCCGTCATTCTATTGATATAGCCCGCTAGGGGAGTGCCCCACTACGGCCCTCTCTCTGTCAGGGCCGTCCTTGGGTGCTTTTTACACACTTTAAGAAATCACGATGGATGCAGATTGCTATTAATCCTCCGTGCAACTGGTGATTGAAAACGTGCATCTGGTAACCCAAAATTTCAAATATGGTTCAAAATGAATTTAAAGGCACCCCTCTCATTGTTGCCCGCTATGGGAGCACCCCACTAAGGCCCTGTCTCGGTCGGGCCCGTCCTGAGTGCTTTATAGACACTTTAAGAAATCGCGATGGATGCAGATTGCTATTAATCCTCCGTGCAACTGGTGATTGAAAATGTGCAACTGGTGATTGAAAACGTGCACCTGGTCACCCAAAACACGGTTCTCTATGCGGTTAGCGGTGTTCCATCTATTCATGTCCGCTTATGGCGCACCCTACTACGGACCTTTAGCAATGGGGGCCGGCCCGAATTATTTATGGAAGGTCTGATGATGATTTTTTTTTTTTTTCACCATCTCTTTCTCTCTCTGCCGGGGCCGGCCAAGAGTGCTTTATGGACGGTTTAAAACATGACTATGGATGCAAATGCTCATTTTCCTCCGTGCACCTGGTGATTGAAAACGTGCATCTGGTAACCCAAAAATTATAAAAGGGTTTTAAATACTTTTACCCGTCATTCTATTGATATAGCCCGCTAGGGGAGTGCCCCACTACGGCCCTCTCTCTGTCAGGGCCGTCCTTGGGTGCTTTTTACACACTTTAAGAAATCACGATGGATGCAGATTGCTATTAATCCTCCGTGCAACTGGTGATTGAAAACGTGCATCTGGTAACCCAAAATTTCAAATATGGTTCAAAATGAATTTAAAGGCACCCCTCTCATTGTTGCCCGCTATGGGAGCACCCCACTAAGGCCCTGTCTCGGTCGGGCCCGTCCTGAGTGCTTTATAGACACTTTAAGAAATCGCGATGGATGCAGATTGCTATTAATCCTCCGTGCAACTGGTGATTGAAAATGTGCAACTGGTGATTGAAAACGTGCACCTGGTCACCCAAAACACGGTTCTCTATGCGGTTAGCGGTGTTCCATCTATTCATGTCCGCTTATGGCGCACCCTACTACGGACCTTTAGCAATGGGGGCCGGCCCGAATTATTTATGGAAGGTCTGATGATGATTTTTTTTTTTTTTTCACCATCTCTTTCTCTCTCTGCCGGGGCCGGCCAAGAGTGCTTTATGGACGGTTTAAAACATGACTATGGATGCAAATGCTCATTTTCCTCCGTGCACCTGGTGATTGAAAACGTGCATCTGGTAACCCAAAAATTATAAAAGGGTTTTAAATACTTTTACCCGTCATTCTATTGATATAGCCCGCTAGGGGAGTGCCCCACTACGGCCCTCTCTCTGTCAGGGCCGTCCTTGGGTGCTTTTTACACACTTTAAGAAATCACGATGGATGCAGATTGCTATTAATCCTCCGTGCAACTGGTGATTGAAAACGTGCATCTGGTAACCCAAAATTTCAAATATGGTTCAAAATGAATTTAAAGGCACCCCTCTCATTGTTGCCCGCTATGGGAGCACCCCACTAAGGCCCTGTCTCGGTCGGGCCCGTCCTGAGTGCTTTATAGACACTTTAAGAAATCGCGATGGATGCAGATTGCTATTAATCCTCCGTGCAACTGGTGATTGAAAATGTGCAACTGGTGATTGAAAACGTGCACCTGGTCACCCAAAACACGGTTCTCTATGCGGTTAGCGGTGTTCCATCTATTCATGTCCGCTTATGGCGCACCCTACTACGGACCTTTAGCAATGGGGGCCGGCCCGAATTATTTATGGAAGGTCTGATGATGATTTTTTTTTTTTTTCACCATCTCTTTCTCTCTCTGCCGGGGCCGGCCAAGAGTGCTTTATGGACGGTTTAAAACATGACTATGGATGCAAATGCTCATTTTCCTCCGTGCACCTGGTGATTGAAAACGTGCATCTGGTAACCCAAAAATTATAAAAGGGTTTTAAATACTTTTACCCGTCATTCTATTGATATAGCCCGCTAGGGGAGTGCCCCACTACGGCCCTCTCTCTGTCAGGGCCGTCCTTGGGTGCTTTTTACACACTTTAAGAAATCACGATGGATGCAGATTGCTATTAATCCTCCGTGCAACTGGTGATTGAAAACGTGCATCTGGTAACCCAAAAATTATAAAACGGTTTTAAATACTTTTACCGGTCATTCTATTGATATAGCCCGCTATGGGAGCACCCCACTAAGGCCCTGTCTCGGTCGGGGCCGTCCTTCAGTGCTTTATATACAGTTTCATATATTACGATGGATGCAGATTGTGATTGTTTTCCAAAAGACCCGTGTGCATCTGGTAACCCAAAAATTATAAAACTGTTTTAAATCATTTTACCGGTCATTCTATTGATATAGCCCGCTAGGGGAGTACCCTACTACGGCCCTCTCTCGGTCAGGCCCGTCCTTAGGTGCTTTATATACAGTTTAAGATATTACGATGGATGCAGATTGTGATTGTTTTCCAAAAGACCCGTGTGCATCTGGTAACCCAAAAATTAAAATATGGTTCAAAACCCGGGTAACACCACTCTATTTACGGACATGACAGTAGAGCTTACCCCCTGGAGCTATTGACCTCCAGGCTTGTAGGCCCTTACTCACCACCCGGGTATCACCCCTCTATTTCGGGGATGATACCAGCAGGGGACCCCCCCCACCTCCACAACCTCGCATACCAGGTGAACCAGGGCACCCACACTTAAGCACCCCTCCTCGGACATTAAAGCAGATAACCGCGCTGTTATGAACCGCGTGCACCTGGTCACCCAAATGGAACTTGTGCACCTGGTCACCCAAAAGGACCGGCGTGCACCTGGTCACCCAAAGGCCGGCGTGCACCTGGTCACCCAAAAGGACCATGTGCACCTGGTCACCCAAAGGCCGGCGTGCACCTGGTCACCCAAAAGGACCGTGTGCACCTGGTCACCCAAAGGCCGGCGTGCACCTGGTCACCCAAAGGACCATGTGCACCTGGTCACCCAAAAGGACCATGTGCACCTGGTCACCCAAAGGCCGGCGTGCACCTGGTCACCCAAAAGGACCATGTGCACCTGGTCACCCAAAGGCCGGCGTGCACCTGGTCACCCAAAGGACCATGTGCACCTGGTCACCCAAAAGGACCATGTGCACCTGGTCACCCAAAGGCCGGCGTGCACCTGGTCACCCAAAGGACCATGTGCACCTGGTCACCCAAAGGCCGGCGTGCACCTGGTCACCCAAAGGACCATGTGCACCTGGTCACCCAAAGGCCGGCGTGCACCTGGTCACCCAAAGGACCATGTGCACCTGGTCACCCAAAAGGACCATGTGCACCTGGTCACCCAAAGGCCGGCGTGCACCTGGTCACCCAAAGGACCATGTGCACCTGGTCACCCAAAGGCCGGCGTGCACCTGGTCACCCAAAGGACCATGTGCACCTGGTCACCCAAAGGCCGGCGTGCACCTGGTCACCCAAAGGACCATGTGCACCTGGTCACCCAAAAGGACCATGTGCACCTGGTCACCCAAAGGCCGGCGTGCACCTGGTCACCCAAAGGACCATGTGCACCTGGTCACCCAAAAGAACCGTGTGCACCTGGTCACCCAAAGGCCGGCGTGCACCTGGTCACCCAAAGGACCATGTGCACCTGGTCACCCAAAAGGACCATGTGCACCTGGTCACCCAAAGGCCGGCGTGCACCTGGTCACCCAAAGGACCATGTGCACCTGGTCACCCAAAAGAACCGTGTGCACCTGGTCACCCAAAGGCCGGCGTGCACCTGGTCACCCAAAGGACCATGTGCACCTGGTCACCCAAAAGGACCATGTGCACCTGGTCACCCAAAGGCCGGCGTGCACCTGGTCACCCAAAGGACCATGTGCACCTGGTCACCCAAAAGAACCGTGTGCACCTGGTCACCCAAAGGCCGGCGTGCACCTGGTCACCCAAAGGACCATGTGCACCTGGTCACCCAAAAGAACCGTGTGCACCTGGTCACCCAAAGGCCGGCGTGCACCTGGTCACCCAAAGGACCATGTGCACCTGGTCACCCAAAAGCCGGCGTGCACCTG
>NW_023493936.1:0-5000 GCF_013265735.2 Oncorhynchus mykiss | reverse complement strand
TACAGAAATTGGTCGAAAAAATGACAGAGTCCCACTTTTCACAGCCGTGCACCTGGTGATTGAAAACGTGCATCTGGTAACCCAAAAATGCGGTTCTCAATGCGCTTGCCGGTGTTACAGATATACATGTCCGATAATGATGCACCCTACTACGGACCTTTTTCAATGGGGGTCGGCCTGAATTATTTATGGAAGGTATGATTACTTTTTTTTTCTCCGTGCAACTGGTGATTGAAAACGTGCACCTGGTCACCCAAACACGGTTCTCTATGCGGTTAGCGGTGTTCCCGAGATTCATGTCCGATAATGATGCACCCTACTACGGACCTTTTCAATGGGGGCCGGTCCGAATTATTTATGGAAGGTATGATTTTTTTTTCTCTCTCCGTGCAACTGGTGATTGAAAACGTGCATCTGGTAACCCAAAACACGGTTCTCTATGCGGTTAGCGGTGTTCCCGAGATTCATGTCCGATAATGATGCACCCTACTACGGACCTTTTCAATGGGGGCCGGTCCGAATTATTTATGGAAGGTATGATTTTTTTTTTTTTCAACACTTTTCCCCTCTTTTTCTCTCTCTGCCGGGGCCGGCCCTGGGTGCTTTATGGACGGTTTTAAAACATGACTATGGATGCAAATGCTCATTTTCCTCCGTGCACCTGGTGATTGAAAACGTGCATCTGGTAACCCAAAAATTATAAAAGGGTTTTAAATACTTTTACCCGTCATTCTATTGATATAGCCCGCTAGGGGAGTGCCCCACTACGGCCCTCTCTCTGTCAGGGCCGTCCTTGGGTGCTTTTTACACACTTTAAGAAATCACGATGGATGCAGATTGCTATTAATCCTCCGTGCAACTGGTGATTGAAAACGTGCATCTGGTAACCCAAAATTTCAAATATGGTTCAAAATGAATTTAAAGGCACCCCTCTCATTGTTGCCCGCTATGGGAGCACCCCACTAAGGCCCTGTCTCGGTCGGGCCCGTCCTGAGTGCTTTATAGACACTTTAAGAAATCGCGATGGATGCAGATTGCTATTAATCCTCCGTGCAACTGGTGATTGAAAATGTGCAACTGGTGATTGAAAACGTGCACCTGGTCACCCAAAACACGGTTCTCTATGCGGTTAGCGGTGTTCCATCTATTCATGTCCGCTTATGGCGCACCCTACTACGGACCTTTAGCAATGGGGGCCGGCCCGAATTATTTATGGAAGGTCTGATGATGATTTTTTTTTTTTTTTCACCATCTCTTTCTCTCTCTGCCGGGGCCGGCCAAGAGTGCTTTATGGACGGTTTAAAACATGACTATGGATGCAAATGCTCATTTTCCTCCGTGCACCTGGTGATTGAAAACGTGCATCTGGTAACCCAAAAATTATAAAAGGGTTTTAAATACTTTTACCCGTCATTCTATTGATATAGCCCGCTAGGGGAGTGCCCCACTACGGCCCTCTCTCTGTCAGGGCCGTCCTTGGGTGCTTTTTACACACTTTAAGAAATCACGATGGATGCAGATTGCTATTAATCCTCCGTGCAACTGGTGATTGAAAACGTGCATCTGGTAACCCAAAATTTCAAATATGGTTCAAAATGAATTTAAAGGCACCCCTCTCATTGTTGCCCGCTATGGGAGCACCCCACTAAGGCCCTGTCTCGGTCGGGCCCGTCCTGAGTGCTTTATAGACACTTTAAGAAATCGCGATGGATGCAGATTGCTATTAATCCTCCGTGCAACTGGTGATTGAAAATGTGCAACTGGTGATTGAAAACGTGCACCTGGTCACCCAAAACACGGTTCTCTATGCGGTTAGCGGTGTTCCATCTATTCATGTCCGCTTATGGCGCACCCTACTACGGACCTTTAGCAATGGGGGCCGGCCCGAATTATTTATGGAAGGTCTGATGATGATTTTTTTTTTTTTTCACCATCTCTTTCTCTCTCTGCCGGGGCCGGCCAAGAGTGCTTTATGGACGGTTTAAAACATGACTATGGATGCAAATGCTCATTTTCCTCCGTGCACCTGGTGATTGAAAACGTGCATCTGGTAACCCAAAAATTATAAAAGGGTTTTAAATACTTTTACCCGTCATTCTATTGATATAGCCCGCTAGGGGAGTGCCCCACTACGGCCCTCTCTCTGTCAGGGCCGTCCTTGGGTGCTTTTTACACACTTTAAGAAATCACGATGGATGCAGATTGCTATTAATCCTCCGTGCAACTGGTGATTGAAAACGTGCATCTGGTAACCCAAAATTTCAAATATGGTTCAAAATGAATTTAAAGGCACCCCTCTCATTGTTGCCCGCTATGGGAGCACCCCACTAAGGCCCTGTCTCGGTCGGGCCCGTCCTGAGTGCTTTATAGACACTTTAAGAAATCGCGATGGATGCAGATTGCTATTAATCCTCCGTGCAACTGGTGATTGAAAATGTGCAACTGGTGATTGAAAACGTGCACCTGGTCACCCAAAACACGGTTCTCTATGCGGTTAGCGGTGTTCCATCTATTCATGTCCGCTTATGGCGCACCCTACTACGGACCTTTAGCAATGGGGGCCGGCCCGAATTATTTATGGAAGGTCTGATGATGATTTTTTTTTTTTTTCACCATCTCTTTCTCTCTCTGCCGGGGCCGGCCAAGAGTGCTTTATGGACGGTTTAAAACATGACTATGGATGCAAATGCTCATTTTCCTCCGTGCACCTGGTGATTGAAAACGTGCATCTGGTAACCCAAAAATTATAAAAGGGTTTTAAATACTTTTACCCGTCATTCTATTGATATAGCCCGCTAGGGGAGTGCCCCACTACGGCCCTCTCTCTGTCAGGGCCGTCCTTGGGTGCTTTTTACACACTTTAAGAAATCACGATGGATGCAGATTGCTATTAATCCTCCGTGCAACTGGTGATTGAAAACGTGCATCTGGTAACCCAAAATTTCAAATATGGTTCAAAATGAATTTAAAGGCACCCCTCTCATTGTTGCCCGCTATGGGAGCACCCCACTAAGGCCCTGTCTCGTCGGGCCCGTCCTGAGTGCTTTATAGACACTTTAAGAAATCGCGATGGATGCAGATTGCTATTAATCCTCCGTGCAACTGGTGATTGAAAATGTGCAACTGGTGATTGAAAACGTGCACCTGGTCACCCAAAACACGGTTCTCTATGCGGTTAGCGGTGTTCCATCTATTCATGTCCGCTTATGGCGCACCCTACTACGGACCTTTAGCAATGGGGCCGGCCCGAATTATTTATGGAAGGTCTGATGATGATTTTTTTTTTTTCACCATCTCTTTCTCTCTCTGCCGGGGCCGGCCAAGAGTGCTTTATGGACGGTTTAAAACATGACTATTATGCACGTGCATGGTGGGTGCATCTGGCCCGACCCGTCATTTATTATATGTGCAAGGTCTGATGATGCATTTTTTTGGTTCTTTTTCACGCATCTCTGTCTTCTCCTGTCTCTGTCCGGGGCCGTGCGTGCAATGGTGATTGAAAATGTGCTTTATGGACGGTTTAAAACTTATGGACTACTGGATGGCAAATGACTGCAAATGCTTTTCCTCCGTGCACCTGGTGATTGAAAACGTGCATCTGGTAACCCAAAAATTATAAAAGGGTTTTAAATACTTTTACCCGTCATTCTATTGATATAGCCCGCTAGGGGAGTGCCCCACTACGGCCCTCTCTCTGTCAGGGCCGTCCTTGGGTGCTTTTTACACACTTTAAGAAATCACGATGGATGCAGATTGCTATTAATCCTCCGTGCAACTGGTGATTGAAAACGTGCATCTGGTAACCCAAAATTTCAAATATGGTTCAAAATGAATTTAAAGGCACCCCTCTCATTGTTGCCCGCTATGGGAGCACCCCACTAAGGCCCTGTCTCGGTCGGGCCCGTCCTGAGTGCTTTATAGACACTTTAAGAAATCGCGATGGATGCAGATTGCTATTAATCCTCCGTGCAACTGGTGATTGAAAATGTGCAACTGGTGATTGAAAACGTGCACCTGGTCACCCAAAACACGGTTCTCTATGCGGTTAGCGGTGTTCCATCTATTCATGTCCGCTTATGGCGCACCCTACTACGGACCTTTAGCAATGGGGCCGGCCCGAATTATTTATGAAGGTCTGATGATGATTTTTTTTTTTTTTTTCACCATCTCTTTCTCTCTCTGCCGGGGCCGGCCAAGAGTGCTTTATGGACGGTTTAAAACATGACTATGGATGCAAATGCTCATTTTCCTCCGTGCACCTGGTGATTGAAAACGTGCATCTGGTAACCCAAAAATTATAAAAGGGTTTTAAATACTTTTACCCGTCATTCTATTGATATAGCCCGCTAGGGGAGTGCCCCACTACGGCCCTCTCTCTGTCAGGGCCGTCCTTGGGTGCTTTTTACACACTTTAAGAAATCACGATGGATGCAGATTGCTATTAATCCTCCGTGCAACTGGTGATTGAAAACGTGCATCTGGTAACCCAAATTTCAAATATGGTTCAAAATGAATTTAAAGGCACCCCTCTCATTGTTGCCCGCTATGGGAGCACCCCACTAAGGCCCTGTCTCGGTCGGGCCCGTCCTGAGTGCTTTATAGACACTTTAAGAAATCGCGATGGATGCAGATTGCTATTAATCCTCCGTGCAACTGTGATTGAAAATGTGCAACTGGTGATTGAAAACGTGCACCTGGTCACCCAAAACACGGTTCTCTATGCGGTTAGCGGTGTTCCATCTATTCATGTCCGCTTATGGCGCACCCTACTACGGACCTTTAGCAATGGGGGCCGGCCCGAATTATTTATGGAAGGTCTGATGATGATTTTTTTTTTTTTTTTCACCATCTCTTTCTCTCTCTGCCGGGGCCGGCCAAGAGTGCTTTATGGACGGTTTAAAACATGACTATGGATGCAAATGCTCATTTTCCTCCGTGCACCTGGTGATTGAAACGTGCATCTGGTAACCCAAAAATTATAAAGGGTTTTAAATACTTTT